>NC_066588.1:7017500-7245000 GCF_905475345.1 Vespula vulgaris
TTGCTGGTACAGACGTACCGGCACATCGACCAGATGATTCTTTTCTGATTATTTTTTTTTTTTTTTTATATTTTTCACAACTTTTTTATTTCGACGACTTCTCTTTCGAGCCTCGTGCGCGCTCACACTCATACTAGCATTTTAATGCCGCATAATAATTTCCCGATGGTTCATGAATAAAAGTAAAAAGTAGGATTATATCGTTCTAATCGTTATCATTGAAATGAAAAAGAGAGAAAAAGGATCGTGATAATGTCATTAACGTGGTTTAAATAAAATTTTATCTAGTATATTTATATAAATATTGATACTGATATATCATATCCTATCTATTTACTTTCGAAAATTCTTTCACGCATCACGTTAAACGTACCACGCGATACTCGTTTTACGTTCACGAAGAGAAGAGAGACGATACGTTGGACTATATCCGCTAATTAAGATAAGTTTCTACCACGTCGGTATGCCGAGCCAACGACGAGGGTATTACTAAGGGCATTTAAGTCGAACGACATCTATTCTTTATTCAGAGTAGCATAAAAGATCCAGTGTCACGGTGGTCCATCCAATTTACTTGGGAAGAAAGAAAATAACGACGATTCAGGATACGATCCGAATTTATTCGAGTCTTCTTCGTACATTTAACATACATTTACATTTAAACAAATTCGTTTGGCTTTGACGTTAATTGCGGATATAATGATTTTGCGATTATACGAAAGAAGTATTTTTATTAAAAAAAAAAGAAATAAATAAATAAATGAAACAACAACTATGTGTTAGTTTGGTTTTTTCTATCTATTTCTTTTTATCTCATTCACCAATTTAGTCAACGATATCGTATCGTTGTAAATCGAGCAATTTTTTCATTTTCCGTGTAGATGTCCACTCCACACACACATATATATATATATATATATACATATATATATATATATTATACACACATATGTATATATATATATATATATATATATATGTATATGCAGACAGTCAAGCACAAGCCACGCGTGCAAGTTACACGCTACCAAAATTGCTTTCGAGAGAGCCCGCTCTACGAGGTAACACCTGCCAAACGCGTCCAGGATCGTTGCTTTTACATTGCCTATACGTTTGACATTTAGATGGGAAAGCGAAATTCGATGCTTCTCTCATTCGACCTACTATATATATTTTTTCCATTCTCATTTACGACTTTTGAACTTTGTATTTCTTTCTACAATTAATCATACGAATTTTGATCCTAATGAGTCATGTGGTTTCGTTATATTTTCTCGTCATAATTAAATTGCAAATAATTAGAGAAGAAAAATATTAAAATATTCGTCGTAAATATGAGGAGGTTAAGAAGAAAAAAAAAATAAATAAATAAATTTGTATACAAATTTTTCTCATATAATTCTTTCGCAGCACGTAGGAAGATTACCACAAAAAGGTACGATGAAGTATCAACGTCGGCATTAATTAAGATATGTAGGTAAAAGCGGCCTCGTGAGGCAGCAGGTTCACGCGACGATATAATGCGTGAATAGAGGTTTATTTCCTTGACCCTGGAAGCCGATGTCGCATAAAGTAGAGCACGCTCGTCTCCGAGCATTTTATGACTCGTTCCGTAATACGTTTTTGCGGCTAGGACCCCCCGTGCAATAACATGCAAATATAAGCCAGCCGTGGGGGGTCGGCACGATGCTATCTGCGAGCCTCCAGGAGCAACTCGGCATTTTGCACAATTTTATAAATGGCCCGACGGAGAAAATTATTGTGCCATTAAATCCGCGCCTACTACCGCGAATTTATTTATCGCGTCCTGTACCCCGATCGATGTTCTCGTGGATTTCTCTTTCTCTCTCTCTCTTTCTTTCTCTTTTTCTCCCTTTTCGCTCGATTTCGAACGGTGAAGAAAGAAAAAAAGAAAAAGAAATGGGCCCTCGATATCTCGTCGACAGCAGATTGAAACAGAAGGACGTAAAAAGGCAATCTTTACTCGACCAGCTTGACTTTAACGTGCAAACTCGCTTAAAAAGTTATTACAAAGAAGCTACAACACGACTTCTCCACGTTCTATCTTTTTTTCTTTCTTCTTTTTTTTTCTTTACATTACTACTACCACCACCTTCCTTTCCTTTTTTTTTTTCTTTTCTCGCACGCATCAGAAGGGATAGCGACGGAAAATGTAATTTACACTGGCTTATTACGTTACAGAGAAGGAAGAAAAAAAGGGAAAAGGTATGGTGAAATGATCGATAGGCAAATAAGCGTCGATGAACAAGTAGAAAAGAAAAAGAACGAGGGAGAGAGAAGGTAATAGAGCAAGTCCACGATGGGGACGTTCGTAGACGTTAATGTTAGCGTTAATTAAGCGGGTCGCGTTAACGGTAATTAGACGACGCACGGTGAGAGACGTCGTGTCGCGGCGCCGTTTAGATTTAGACGCCTGATTTCTGAACATGAAAGCACACCGCTGCTACCGTCACTGACACGCACCCTTTTAAGTTCCGCTCGTAGCCGCTTCGTGCACGCGCGCGTGCGTGCTTGCTCGCTCGCTCGCTCGTTCTTTCCACTTGGTTCCTTCCTTGACACGATTCTACACAACGAAATCTTTCGTATACACATCCTTCGTGATTTAACAAGCACCGAAATAAGAGGAAGAGGTGGAGTATCGTTTGCGAGCGGATCGTGAGAACCGCAAAGCCCGCAAACAACCTGCGGATTTTTAACCGTAAACAAAAGAGCTTGTTTGTTCTTATCCAAAAATCGTTGTATCTCCGTTGAAAGCAATATGGTTATTTGTTTTTTTTTTTTCGTCATTGATTTTTATCTCCATTTCTCTCTTTTATTTTTTATCCCCTCTTCTGAACGTCAATCCCACCCGCATGGCTTTCCTCGGAATTTTATCGTCGTAAATGATATCGAATTTGCATTCTCCTCTTGTGCCCGACATACAATTCCATCTCGTCCGTTCTTCCTTCTTTTTATCGTTTTTCCTTTCTTTTTTTTTCCTCTTTTGTAGAGCGAGGCCAGGAATTGTTACAAATATGATTTATTTGCAAAAACGCGCCTGAATTCCATAGGTCCTTGCTGATGTGCATGTAGATACGTATATATGTATGTTGCATTGAGAGGGTTGTTCCATTGTTCCAATTTGATAGAATGCATTTTTTTCTAGGGAAGATAGTGGCGGACGATAGGACTGTTAGGTCGTATAAACTTTTATGCGTTTGATATAAAGAGAGAGGCAATTCACGAGAGAGAGAGAGAGAGAGAGAGAGAGAGAGAGAGAGAGAGAGAGAGAGAGAAATATATATATACATATATATATATATATAGTAGAAATTGATTTTTTGATAAAGGTTGTTACTCCGAATGAAAATTTGTGATCGCTTTCCAACAGCTTCAACCTTTATATATATTAATTATCGATCGTTGGGGAGTAGAGTTTCGTAGGAAGTAAGGATCTTACATGAATCGAGGAATGAAATCGAGGAAAAAAAAGAGATTAAAGAAGCCGCGAGGCGTTAAAGAGCGCTCGTTGGTGAACGACGGAGGCTGGTGTGTGCCATAAACGGCTGCGAAAGGATACTGGACCGACGTTGCCCACGCGGAATCCCATTAATTGCATTTTATGCGAACGCGACAGGTGGAGCGGCTCGTTAGGGGCCCACGCTTGCTTCTCTCTCTCTCTCTTTCTCTCTCTCTCTTTCTTTCTTACTCCCTTTCTCTCTCCTTCTCTCTTTCTCTGTCTTCGTCGACCCGCCGACGTCGATGCGTCTACTAGATTATGAAAATAATTGCATGGCGTATACGACCGCGTAAAGATCCTTGAAAGAGATCGATACAACGACGACAACGACGACGAAGAAGAAAAAGAAGAGAAAGGAGAAGAAGAAGAAGAAGAGAGAGAGAAAGAGAGAGAGAGAGAGAGAGAGAGAAAGGAGAAGGTAGGCGGATTACGTGAAAAGTCACTTTACTTTACATGGCGTTGAAAAAAGATATCTTCAATTTTTTAAAAGGTTGATACTACTGCCTACTCACCGTGACAAACGGAATTGCATATATTTGATATTATTATTGAAACAATAACATTTTATGTTTTACAAGATTCAAATTCGTTTTCCATTAAATACAATTTTATATCATGATCGCATGAATTTATATGAAATTGTTGGAGGAATAATATAAATCGATTAAAAGTTTCAGGGATAGTTTTTTCCAATAGCCTGTATACTAATTGTATCTATCTTTATCTGATTCTTTTTTTCGCATGGTATTAACCCTCAGTCGATTACCCTACCTTGTCCATTATTATGTCTACGAACGCGCCTTATTCTCTCTCGACAGCTCGCCGACAATTCGTTCCGCAATTTTCACTGCGGTCGAAAGGCTACGAGTACACCGAGCAATTACAATCTTTTTTTGGCCCGCTTCTCGAGCAATTAAACGAAAAGCTTCGCGAGCCGGAAGTACGAGCACGTGCGGAGCGCGTTTACGTTCTCTCTCTTTCTTTCTCTCCCTCTCTCTTTCTCTCTTTCTCCGCGAAAACCTTTCTAGAATTTCTCGACGCGAAAGGACCGCCTAGAAAACGGTCCAACCTAACACAATTTTTTTTTTTTTTTTATTTTTACTTCCCTTTTTTCCTTTCCATTCTCTTGGCCTCTACCATTCCACGTTTCGCTTCAATGTTCGTTGAATAACGTGCTATTACTATTACCATTATTATTACTATTATTACTTTCAGTATGACTTTTATTTTTATTATTATCGCTATTATAAAAGCGTCGGTCCAGCGAGAGCGTCGAATCGTTAGATATGAAATGGGAAAAAAAAAAGAAAAATTAGTCGGAGCGCTTTGTGTCGGAACGTGTTGTGTGGCGAAAAAGCGGTTACGTGTGGAAAAACAAGCGTGACTTTTCATGGAGAGTCAACGTTCTCGTTTTGCACTGTGCAAAAGGTCGACGAAGTATCGTCGTCGTCGTCGTAGTCGTCGTCGTCGTCGTAGTCGTCGGGTTGCTGAAAGGAGGCTCTTCCGTTGGCGCCATTGACAAGCAAGAAAAACATTCGTCAACGATAGTTTTTCGCGTGGAAATTCGATCCGTCCCGTAGTCATAACGTGTCGTGGAAAATATTCGTATAAAAAAAAAAGAAAAAAAAAAGAACAAATATTTTTTAAGAAAAAATAGACAAGAGTGGTTTCGTTCTAGTTTTACGTATGTACGTATTCGTTTGCAGTGACACGTTACTGGGTGTTCTCCACGTTTCATTTTATCTTTTTTATCCTCTTCCTTTTTTTATTTTCTTTTTCTTTAATACACATGCCAAGTACGCATCCTATTTCTCTCGCGAATATACATAGATATAATATGTACATACATATATATCTAAGTACGCGTATTTCAGCTTATTACATGCTTTCATTAAGCCACCGTATCATAGCGGCATTCTCGAGAGACTAAACGCAGTACGTATGTATGTACATCGTTTTTGCATTCTTCAATGAATTTTTCTCCGGACGGTCTCTCCTCGAGATAAATCATCGGCGAAAAGCGCGGCTTGTAGCTTGTCAATTTACAGCAACGGCGAACACGTTCGACATCAATAAAATCTTCTCGCTCGTCGCGGACGAGTCGGAGCAAGTCGCAATCGAGGCTATTCGTTCGAAAGGCTGTGGCTCGCGATCGTCAAGAGAAAGAGAGAAAGAGAGAGAGATAGAGAGATAGAGAGAGCTAGAGGGAGGGAAAGAGAAAGAGAGATAGAGAGAGAGAGAGAGAGAGAGAGAAAGATAGAGGGACGAGTGCAGCGCGTAGGAGGGATCGTATATTTCCTATTACCGTATTGCAACGTTGATATTTGCGCGAACGTTCCGCCGGTACTGGCACGAACTTCTACGCAGATCGTGCGTAACATTTATCCACGTCTGACCCCGGCACGAGAGTTCACGCGAGGTGTGCCATGCTCTCTCTCGCTCACTCTCATTCTACGTATACCTACAGGCTCGTGTGTCGCATATTTTAGTCTACCCGTGGAACAGTAATAACTCTGGTAATAACTCTAACTCTGTATCGCACGAAAGAAGAGAGTAAGAGAGAGAGAGAGAGAGAGAGAGAGAGAGGAGTTAGCGAGGGAAAGAAAAAGAGACCGAAAGAATAGAAAGGGAAAAATATTAAGAGAAAATAACAGAATAAAAGGACATGGAAAAATGAGCTACGATAATTGTACCATTGAATATTACATACTACTACCCTAGCAAAGATATTTATGTATGACAAAATAAGAGATGGATACTCTGTTAGATATGTTCCCGGATAAACAGTGTACATTCTTGGTAGCAAGAACATAACATCGTTTAACGTATTTACCAACTTGCGATGTAATTGCTAATTAGTCGCTTTTGAAACGTTTATCATCGTCTCCCAGAGAAACTCTCCGGCCACGCTAGTTATATTCTATTTCCCTGGAACGAACGAATGAACGAACACCTATAAGCGTTTCGTCATGTCGTTCGCCTTGATACTTTTATTTTCGCGAGCGGAACACGGATTCGAATCGCGCGATTTATCGATTCGACGCTCGACCGTAATTCTCCTTTTTTTCTCTCTTTTTTCTTTTTTCGTTTTATTTTTATTTTTAAACGACGATTCGTGGGAGAAACTCGGCGATGAATTTATCGCGTCGTGATCCTCGGAGAGTAAGAGAGAGAGAGAGAGAGAGAGAGAGAGAGATAGAGAGGAGACGAAAAGAGAGGAAGAAGTGTGGGAGCATCGTTCTAAATCGAGTCGAGCACGTTCCCATTCGCGCTGATCGCACCGTTTTATCGAACTCTTCCTTTCTCTCTCTCTCTCTCTCTCTCTCTCTCTTTCTTTCTCTCTTTCTTCTTTATCTCTCTTGAGAAAGAAAGAAAAAGAAAGAAAAGCTGCTATCAAGATCTACGAGAAATGTGATAAAAGTCAAACTCGTGTATATTATATATAGAGAGTTATAGTCGATAAAACGATAATCTACGTTACTAAGAGTATAGAGAAATAATAGATAATATCCTTTAGGATCGATTTAAGAAAGTTTTCTATATCGTTCACCAGAGTCGTCGACCACGTTGAGCTCGTTAGGATCTCGCACATTTGTCTTTTGACGCCAGGAAACCGAAATTGTTTCGTCGGTTCACCGACGAGAATTTCCTCTTCGTGAGATAGAACGTAATTATTTCTTTTTTTTTTTCTCTTCGAGTCGAAAAGAAAAAGCAAATAGCACGGATCGTAATTAACAGCAACGATTCTCTTTTTCGATTTCTTCCGAATTCTTTCTCCTACGATTAATTATATCTCGATTAAATATATCTTATGTTAGAATAGGATACATCGAGCAATTGCACAATCGAAATGGTTATACTCGGAAAGTTATTTCGAAAGGAATACTATTTCTAGTATTTTTATTCGTGCGTTCTCTCTCTCTCTCTCTCTCTCTCTCTCTCTCTCTCTCAACATTCTTTTTCTCTTCATTCTTAAAAGATTTTTATCTTGATCTATAAAATAGAACGCGATCTTAATCTTAGTTTCAAAACCAACATGACTAGCTCGTTAACGTACGAAAGATAAGTTTCTTCATAGAATATCTCTCCGTGGTAAACAATTCAGGATCAAGACTCGCTGACAAGTCATCTTCGAGGAGGTAGTTAGAGCAGAGTTCTCAACGAATATTCGTCGACGGAGGAGCTTGAATGTAGCGCAACAATGGATTTGACGCTTTAGGGAAGCACGGGAGAGGAGAGAGTAGAGCGTATAAACGGTTAGAGAACAAACCCTCGCGTCAATCCCCGTTAACGGACGTACATACGTTAAAATCGTCCGGTTGGGCACCGGCGGTCGCTATGGCTAACTCGCGAACACTAAAAGCGGAATGCGAATTACGCCGGTGGTCCACCGCACCACCGCAAGCGGACGATTGTTATTTCACTTTTCGAGCACGTCTAAGGAACATGACATTCGCTGTGAATGGAAACGTCGAGCTACACCACGAATTAAGAGCTTGTCTTTACTCTCTCTCACTTTCTCTCTCTCTCTCTCTCTCTCTCTCTCTCGCTCGCTCTCTCTCATATATAGGTTCTCCACTGCAGAAAGATAATATAGTCCATGACGCGTTGATAAGTTAAACGACAAAGAGAATTTCACGGTTTAACGCGTTTCTATCATAATATTTTCCCTTTAGAATATTATAAATTCTTAATTATGTTTCTTATCTACTTCTTTATATAATTATCTTTTAAATCTAGATTCATTTACAAATCGTTAATTTTTCTTGTCCATGAGACTAAAGGTACGAAGTTTTTCTTTGTTTGTGTGCGCGTGCCTCCTCTCTTTATCCGACGAGTATCTCTTATACTCCTTGAAAGAGCAAAAAGTCACGAAGCGTCGTGTTAATGCATCGACGAGGCGAAAAACAAACGCGTTCCTCCCCCGTCTACCTATTACCCATTGTTTCTTATTCATGATTTAATCGGCACGCCTAGCCGCGTGAGCTTTAACACAACCAACGAACGCTACGTGTTCGCGCCTTGCGATCGGTTTAAATTCGATGGAAAGGGAAGATTTTTTTTTGATCCAAGGACGACGATATTACGTCTACTGCTAAAGGTTTTACTCGTAGGTGAGAGCCATTTTTTTGCTACTTCTTTTATTTTCTTCTCTCTTACTCTGTTGGTAATATTTTTTATCGTTCGATCTTGAAAGCGAAGATTACAAGTAGCCGACGTAGCACAGCATAATTACCAGAGGACTATCGTATTTTTTTTTCATCGGAATGTACTCTCTCTCTCTCTCTCTCTCTTTCTCTCTTCTCTTGGTTATTAACGTTTCTCAACGAACGATGGGTCGTTGTCGTCGTCAACGAAGAAGCTGGAGGTGGAGGAGGCGGCTATCTTCCTCGGGCCACCGATCTCCGTGTAATTTTTATTCGTACGAAAGAGTGACGGCGACGGGATAATATATCACTCGGTTGGGTCATCCTCCGGTATCGTCGATGTATTACCGCCGTAAATACTCGCACGAACGAGGGAGAATTCTACGCGAGCGGGCGATCGTTAATATTTGATTTTACTGGGTTGACGCGCTCGCTCGCTCGCTCGCTCGTTCGTTCGTTCGTTCGTTCGCTTACTCGCGAGCAAGCGGTATCCTGGATGAAGAATGACCAGAAAGCGTGGAGGAGCAAAAAAGAAGTTTCATCTGGAGGCGAGCCAGCCCAATAAATTCAGACGCGAGAGTTTCACAACGCCCCGTTTCTATTTCTTCTCCTTCTTATTCCACCTTCTTCTTCTTCTTCTTCTCCTTCTTCTTATTTTCCTCCTTCCAATACAATTCTCTTTTCTCACGTATTACGTGTGTAATTTACACACTACACTCCCAATATATTTTTAAGTGTCTTTGTTACATTATCTTGCTTCCTCAATGACGAACATCGAGAACGTAAGACCTGCGATAAAAATCGAACGTAAAAGACTCGATTCTTTTTATAAACTACGAAGAGAACCCTCGTCGACTTTTATTTCGACCCTTTTAACGATCCTCCCTTTCCTCACGAATCTCGTTTCACCGACGATAAGGATCGTCCGGCTCCGAGAAAGTTGCACGACCACCACAAGTCTTTCGATCAATTCAGACAACGATGACGACTAACGTATGATAAATAGCAGCCGTTAAATTTTAATGTACCTTACCGCCGTCGATTACGACGGCTTTTGAATTATGGCGCAAAGAGTTTTTCAAACGTGGTAGTGCTACCACCTTTACGACAAAAAAGTCAATGAATTTGTCTCTATTTAACGATAAAATGCGAAATGTCGATGCGTCGTCCCACTACAAAATGGACATCTAGCGTAACATTCCTTTCGCTTCTTTGCATCACGCTCTGTTCGGCTGGGAGGAACGAGCAATCGAAGTGGAAAGCCGTCGATACGTCAAATCGAGTCGATGCCTTTTCTCTTTTTCTCTTTTTATTCCTTCTTCGATTTACGATGTATCTCCAGACTGAGCATCATCGACGCTTCCACCGCCACAGAACTTCCTCCTCTTTCTTCTTTCTCTTTCTCTCTCTTTCTCTCTCTCTTTCTCTCTCCACTTCTCCACCTACCGTTAAACTCAATCAAGAGATTCCATTTACATTTCAGTGTCGACGTGCGTACGCTCCTTCAGAGAAGGTACTCTTTCTTATCTGACATGATATTTCCATTGCATTCTCTCTCTCTCTCTCTCTCTCTTTCTTTCTTTCTCTCTTTCCTCCTCTCTATCATCCACCTTCTGCTCTCTCACGACTAAACCAAGCCTTCGGCAATTTCAATGACATTACGCGATAACGGATAGACCAATAATACTGATGGATACTCGAAACGTGTAGCTACCGAAGACTGTTACGTACAAATGCTTCGACAAACGTTAGTCAAACTCGATATTAAATTCACTGTGCGGTTATATCGCTTTCTTCTTTGTGTTTCCTCTTTGTTCAAAAGGAAGAAAAAAAAAAGAAAAAGAAAAAAGAAATAAACGTCGACGTCTTTTAATTTTGTTTTTCTCTCTTTCACTTTTGAAATCAAAGAATATATCGATTTTATTGTCAATATTTATATATTGTAAAAATCATGTTTGGACAATACCCAAGAAGATTGATACGGATATTCATCTGGTTCTGACGTAACCTGCCCACTTCTGACAGAAGAGCCTGTAGAAGAGAGATAGATAGAACGCTTGTCTGCAAACTTTGATTACATCTGCCTGCGGTCCTTTCCAAAAGCCACAACGCTTCAAATATAGACGCGTAGCAACACCTTATTCCTGGACAAGTCAGCGAGGCCTATCCCATCGAATACTCCTTGCAACTTTCCTCTCCCGCAAGTCCTCCTACCCATCCTCTCTATTCGAATCTCTTGAGCAACAGCAGCACCAGTAGCAGTACCACAACCAGCAGTAACAGCAGTAGCACCAGCAACAGCAGCCGTCTCTTCGGGTAGACAGGCAGGCAGACCGTCCTACTAGATTTTCTACCTTCGCTTTCGTCTCCGCTTTCGCTCGTGAAAACCCATGGAAATGTATTTAGCGAACGTCCCGACGACGCGAAAAGTAATTTTGTTAGCCGCTACGTGAGCCGCTTGTCAAAAGTACCGGATGACGAGGAGGAAAACGACGATGTTCCTTCCTGCGTTGCTTCCGTCCTTCCTTCCTTCCTTTCTTCCTTCCTTCCTTCCTTCCTTCCTTCCTTCCTACCTTCTTTCCTTCTTTCGTTCCTTTCTTCGTTCCGTGCCAGTCTAAGCACGATTGGATTTCCGATGGACGTCATTATAGCCATTGATCGTGTCGACGCTAGAAACTAGAAAACGAATTGCTCACTATCCATCCTCGAACAGATTCAAGATAGCCCTCTGAAAAAGAACGATTTTTCTTTCCACGTTTCCACGTCTCTTTTCGTCTCCTTTCATCTCGTCCTCCTCGTGTTCCCTCTTTGAAACCAAGAAAAGATCGTCGAGGCGGATTGCCGTGTCGAATTATTTAGTAGGCCAAGCAGCTAATAAAATACTACGGAATTTTCTCTCGTGACCTTCGTCACAAGATTACGATCGTTATGATGAAGTACCCGTTGTACCGAAATCCTAGGATAATATCGCATGTCAACCGTACATATATTTTCTTAGTTCTTATCTAGACAGAGTTCACTCATATTTTATAACTGTGATATAAAAATATAGCCTGGTATACGCACTTATACTATGTACGTGGTAAAAGTGAAAGGATATTGATCGAGTATTGGAATATTTGTTACAAAAGTAATCGCGTTGTCTCGAAACGTGACATCATTTGGCATAAGATTTCCTATCGTTCCAGTTGTTATTACATTTCTGTCTTGAGTTCATTCGAACTTGGCTCATAACGCTTACTACGACGAACGTCGATCTTTCTCTTGAAGTTATTCCGCTTTAACTCTCGAGAGATATCGTAAATTCATTTATCTCCATCGACGTGAAACGATTATAAACGATCGATCGTTCCGTTTAAGAAGTAACTCCTTTCGATTTATCTACCGTACCGGTATATCGATCTTCGTACAGTCAAATACATTCTCTTTATATCATAACACCGTCAACGAATTTAATCGTTTCACCTTAGCAAGTATTTATACGTTATTTCTGTCTAATATCCACAGAAATGACGAGTAAGAACATTTCTGAACTTCCTTATACCATTAATGTAAAACTCATCTCTTTCTTTCTCTCTTACAAGACATAATTCATACCGCAAATATTTATATCTTCCTTATGATGTAATAAATTTTCATGAGGTAAGGTACTAGCATGTACTATCTCTCTCTCTCTCTCTCGTCTTCTCTTCGCAAGTCCTCCGTATTTCGTTAGCAGACTAATCATAGTTAATCCGTAACGTTTCTCTTAAAGCGTCATCTTCTGAGAGTTACGACCCGTTCCCATCTCGCTCTCTCTCTCTCTCTCTCTCTCTCTCTCTCTCTCTCTCTCTCTCTCTCTTCATCTCTCTTTTGAGGTCTCTCGAAAGGAGTTTCGATCCGGCTGGACGAGCAAAGGATCCATACCGGGATGTGCGATAACTCGAGCGATCACCATTATCATATTCCAAGAAGGTGCCGAGTTATTTTAATTGAGCGTAACACCAGCCAGAGATGGCGTGGGCCACCACCGCGAAAAGCCGCATTAGAGTTCGTGGAAGCACAAATCCGTCGTGCGAACGAAACAGAAGGGAGCTCCTTTTCTCTATCTCCTTCTTTCTCAATCTCTCTCAGTCGAGTTCCTGAAAGCTTCGCCGTAGGCACGATTCACGACAACGAAGATGACGACAGGAATGAAGAAATGGAAGAGGAGAAGGAGGAAGATGGCGTCGGAGAGACGCGGTAGACATCCTCGATGGACCACGATGTGCCTTCGTTAGCTCTCCTGCCAGCCGCGATCGTTTTACCTCGTCGAGAATTAATCGAATCGAGCGATAAAGTGGATTACGCGCTACGAAGAGAAGAAGAGAGGAAGAGAGGGAGAGACTCAATGAACCTCGATTCTATAATGCGATCGGCGACGCTCGTTGCCCTGAGCTTCTTTAAGGTATAATAACTGATAATTAGATACTACGTCGCCCACCCTTCTGCATTCTTCTCTCTCTCTCTCTCTTTCTATCTCTCTCTTTTCATCTCTCTCTTCCTCTCTCTCTCTCTCTTTCTCTTGAGTTTTCGTTCTCTGCTCGACTACTATCAGGATTATATAGCAGGGCGTAATAATCCGTTCTCTGGGAAACCGAATATGGCCATTTGGATATTTATTGAACCGTTAATTTCATCACGGTTGCCTCTTTCGTCGATCGCTTCGTTGATTTTCTCTTGGAAGCGAGCCGATCGAGAGGTTTCGTGTCATTTTAAATATTATAGTATTTAAAAGTTTTTCCTTCGTTTTTCTTCAAGGGGAACGATGTACCCTTTATCATTTTCCTTTTGTATATATTTTTTATGAAAATCACATTTTCTCAAATTATGCGAGACATAATTTGTTTATGGACTCACGTATTCGATGATTGATTCGTCATTGAATTCGGCATAATGTTCATCATAAACGAGCGATTTGCGTGAAAGCGTGCCAATTGGAAATGCATATTAATTGTAGACCAATCTACCCCATTACTGTCCTTATTCGATACATAAACCCATATCGATGATCAGCTATGGATTTCATTCTATTTCGAAACTCGGAATATTCGAGGTAAAGCCGTTCGATAAATTGATAATTTTGGCTTAACGTCGAATTAAAATGTATAACAGATTTATATCTTATCTTATGAAAGAAAAATGAAAATTTTCAGTTGAGATATATTCGTTGGATTGAGAACGAAAGAAAGAAGAAAAGTAAGAAAGAAAGAACGAAAGAAAGAAAGATGAGTTTTTGCTTTATTAGTAGAGAAGGACGGAGATGAGGGGGACGAAAACGAGGGAATAATTTTCGCTACTCGTCGTCCTCGTCGTAGTCTCGTCGGGAGTCAGGACGGAAGGAAAAATCCTCGCCGATGTAGAAAAGCTCTTGGGGTAGATAGGCCGACCTCGTTACTCGCTCTTACCGTCGGCCTTTTTGTCAGGTAAAAAGTTTCACTGCAAGAGGACCGACCGGCTGGCTGGAGGTGGTGGTGGTGTTGGTGATGCTGAAGTTGGGAGGGGGTTGGAAAAGGAACCAATTTAATAAGGCCTTAATAACTTCTGAGAGAGCAGACGGCTGGTGTACGGCTGTGTTTGACGGCTACTCCTCTCGTCTTTCTCCTCCTTTCCTTTTCTCTTTCTTTCTCTTCAACTCCCCCTCTCCTTCTTTCTTCTCTTCTTCATTTCTTCTGCTTCTTTAGCTTCCTCTTCCTTTTTTTTTAGATGGCGAGGAGGCAACGAGTAAATTCGCGCTTACCGAGCAACAGAGTACCGTGTAACCCTTTGTCATACCTTTCTTTTTTTATGGACCTTTCTTTTTTCCTTTATCTATTAAAAGACACTCGTAAATCATATAATTTTTCTTTTATTCCGGGGATCATTCGAAAAAGATCATCAAGGTTCTGTCGAAGAAACATTCCCAGTTCGATGGCCCCTATCATCTTTGATCCCTTACCGATACCAATCCGAACCCATATAGAAATTCTTGGGATAGACCGCAACGTTGTTGACCTTGTCGTAAAAAAAGAAAACTCTATCGCCCGTATATGGGTATCTATTGATCCATATAAATTCTCTGAACTTAATATAGCGATATTCATTGGGATAGGTCGGTTTTATCTTTCGTCAAATTAAAGGAAAACTGATCTGATTATTTCAATTCGATATTTTCACAACGTACATTTAATAAAAATTAAAATAATTTCACGAATAGATTTTAATCCTTTCCTTTCTATCTTTTTTTTTTTTTTTGTTTCAGAGATCTTCAAGGGAATAATATCTCGGTTATATTTAAGACGGACTTTGAGGACATGGCGACGCTTCACGTACTGTAAGTAACACCTTCATATAGGCGTCTTTACATTATCACTGCGATGAAGTTTTAAAGGCGAGAGGAGAGTGTGAAAAAAAATAGAGAAGAGAGAAAGAGGGAGGGAAGTTAAGTCGGCTCACCTCTCGCCACGAAACCGCAGTACTATGAATATTCAGTGTCGAGAACTTCCTCGAGCATGTATTACGGAGTTTGCTAACGACCGCGATGATGGCAATGCATTTGTGCGGCTTCATAAATGGGAGTTAGGGGGAAGGGGTGCGAATTACTTGCATAACGTCTATCCTCTTCCGTGAGTGTCTTTCAAAAAATACGATCCGATTATACATACATACATACATACATATATATATATATATATATATATATATATATATATATATATAAAAGAGGAAAATTTACTAAAAAAATAAGAACTTCATTTTCGCAGGAATATTATTTAACATTCTAAAAATTATATATATCATGGAAAATGGCATGACTTGATCTTCGTTTAAGTTTCATTCTTTCACAATTTTTCTTCCTCGTCGACAGGCTATTATCGAACAATCAGATCCATACTATCCAAAGAGGGGCGTTTCAAGATCTGGTCGGTGTGGAGAAACTGCGCCTCAATAACAATCAAATTCGTCATCTCCCGGATCTCCTCTTCAGCAACATGATGAACTTAAAACGGCTGTAAGTACCATCGTATAAATTTTACTATCATCCTACTTCGATTAACCTTTCGAGAAGATGGAATCTTTACTATGCTATCAAGCTTTTTCTCATATTTTCTTTTATCGTACCTCGCAGGTATATGAGAAAGAGTTTGTTACTTAACGTCTCGATAAGTAAAGAGAAAAATATTAAAAGTTATTTCATATTTTACTTTTTAATTATCTTATGAATAATAATTATACGACGACTATGATAATTCGGAAAGGTAGACTTCTACGTTCACAAAAATAAAAGAAGAATCAAAGAACAGAGAATATAGAAAAAAAAAAAAAAAGGAAAAATGGAGACTTTTGACAGGACGGACGAAAAACCGTAGACGGGTGAGCGACGAAGAGGAGAAGGGGAAAACGAAGTAAGCTTTTCCGAAAAAGCTTCTCCCATGAGAGAACTTTCGCCAAACACAAGGAACAAAGGAGCCAGCGTGGAAAAAAAAATCTCAGGAGAATAATTATTATACGCGAGATCGTACTTTCTCTCTCTCTCTCTCCTTCCTTTTCTTTTACTTTTTACATTTTCTTTTTTTCCTATTTTTTTTTTCTTTTATTATTACGGTCTCGTTTTATAATCCATACCGCTTTTGTCAAGCATGCTCGACTCTACTAACGCGCAGACTCGGCGCGTAAACTTTACAGACGATCCACGGCCTACATTCTTTCGCACGTTGCAAAAGCTCGAACGAGTCGGAACTTGCAAGCTCTCTTCCGATCGAATTGCATATAGCATAGACAGTACGTGTATACGTATGCGACTCGTGACTTTTTCCCCTTTTCCATGTTTAATTCCTTAAAGCAGATCTCTCGTTCGACGACTTTAATTCATTCGTACTTTGAATCTTTCTCGTTTCCATACGCTATCATTTATTTCTCAACTTCTCATCTTCACTTTCTTTTAATTTGACATATTCATTAACGATGAATTCATCGATTCCTTACGAAGAAACAAGATAATAAAAAAGATATTTCTTGAAGGATAAAAATAATCATTGCAACAGTTGAACAGAAACACAGGAAACACGAAACACGTTGCTTAGTAATTAATTAATAATTCAATTTTTAATTGGAACGCGGATAAAGTTTGAAGTAAATAAGATTTTTAAAGAAATGGTTGTTTCATTTTTAAAGATACATTATTGTCATCGTTTCTCGTTATAGCAAACACGTACCTACTAGGAAATACATTTCATTCATATTTCAAAGGAGCTCGTTAATCAGGTAACACGTGGAGTTTCCTTGTTATCAGAATTAACACGCAATGTAGACGGTGATATTAATGAAATCCTTGGAGTTTCGAACTCGGCTTCTGGTCGAGCGACTACTCTAAGGAAAATAAAATAAAATGAGATCATTCAGAGATGCTTGGATGCGGCCTGCCGACTTCTTACATTTCTTCTTTTTCTTTTTCACTCAGCGGAGCGTAAGTCAGAAGGCAGGAAGCTCGTACAACACGTGGGCCGCGTTTCTCCTATCTAAACGCGAGAGAAACGAGCGCGGAAGAAAAAATACCGATCTTCCGATTACACCGATGTAGTCTCCTTTACATTCTCTGTCTCTCTCTCTCTTACTCTCTTTCTCTCTCTCTCTATCTCTTTCTCTCTGTCTCTTATTTCCTTCTCTCTCATCCAGGTGCTTTTCCTTCGTAAACGTTCACGGCCGCATACTTCTCGAACCTGAATCTTAATCGATCTCCGCTACTGACCGTTCTCGAGCTAGAAAGAAAAAGAAGAGCGAGAGAGAGAGAGAAAGAGAGAGAGAGAGAGAAACACGCACACATGAAAGAAAGATACGAAGCGGTCAGCCGAAGAGGATCGAGCCTTTATCGAGATCGTTTCCGCAGGCACTGCTCGAATCCTTCGAGCTGCCACTCGAGAAGTCGAAAAAGCACACGAGTTTGTGGCTCCTTTTCTCGTTAGACAAGGATAGAGAGCATCAAGGGAACGGCACGAGCTAGTAGGTAGAGAGAAGAAGAGAAAGAAGAAGAAGAAGAAGAAGTAGAAGAAGAAGAAGAAGAAGAAGGAGATGAAGGAGCGGTGAAAAAAGAAGAACGTTGGACATGGAAGTAAGAGTGAGGAAGAGAGGCGAGGGAAGGTGAAGGTGGTGGTCCATCTATCATCTCGCAAAGTGGCCAAGACGGACGGGTCTCGAAACTTACCGTCTCGGCCTCTTCCTTCTTCTTCTCCTCCTCCTCCTCCTCCTCCTTCTCCTCCTTCTCCTCCTTCTTTCTCTTCTTCTTTTCTTTCTCTCTTTCTTTTTCTTCCTCGAACGAACTCCACAGTTTCCGACGATAAGACCGGATCAGGCACCTTACAAAAGAACGTATCACGTTGCGACCTTACGGCGAGTTCTCACGGCCGTACAGGACGGCCCCGATAATCTCTCATCTGCCGGTGGATAAGCAGCTAAAGTCGATGGTACACATCTATCTCCCTTCTAACTCCCTTCTCGAATACGATCGAATACGAACGAAAATCTTACTCGTAATTTCGAGACTTTCCCTCGTCGATCGGCTATAACTTTGAGATTAAGATTTTCTGAGATTGACCTTGACATCTCTCAGTTCGTATTTCTCTTCTTTTTTTTCGACGGAGAAACCCTTGAGAAATCGGAAGATATTCGAACAAGGATTTTCTATCTTAATCGTTAGGTTGGTATTTAATTTGACGGGATGAATCGAAAATAAGTTTAGCGAATTTAAGAAAAGAGAGCGTGGGTCGTAAGCCGAGGAACGAAACGTATGATTAACTCATCGCGTGGCAAACGGAGAAAGGTATTCAAAGATGGTAAAGGAGACCAAGAGTACTCGGAAAGTACTCGGTAATAAATGGTTTGACACAATGGGAAGGGCTATGGACGCGCCTCCAACGATTAGTATCACTCGCTCTTGTTGTTGCTTCAAACGGAACGATGGAAGGAGGAGGGAGGACCAATGGAATATACAAGCTCGTATTTACGATGTAATAATATTTCCTTCCTTTATTCAAGTTTCATTGAAAGGGATAATCTACGGGATTATTTCAAAAGATTTGCGAAAAATTCAAACCAGGCTACTGTATATCTATCTGTATATCAAAATTACCTGTATTTCGAACAAAAACAAATCATTTTAAAGTAATTTCATTAAGTGAAATTAATTAAATCGAGGAAGAGAAATACTTTCATCAATTGCAAAATCCTCGTTCTCGTAACTTATATTTGATAATTTGAAGTATCTTGATATATAAAGAAAAGGAAAAAAAATCTCTTTTACGCGCTCACTTTCGTTCAAATTTTTTATCTCAGTTTTGATTTATAGAATATGACTGTGACCTTTGAGAAAAGCTTGTATAATAACAGTCGTGATATTCGTCAATTCGCTCCGCGAAGTCTTCTCTTTATATCGTTTCATTTAAAAACGGAGGGGACGAAAATTCGAGGACGTTTCGACGAGATTGAGAAAGAGAGAGATGGAAAGAGAGAGAAAAAGAGAGAAAGAGAGCGAGAGAGAAGCTTTTTCTTTTTACGAGCATCGGGAGATCGCGTCACTCTTGTTATCTACAAACACGACGCGCGTTTCGTCCCAATGCGTAGCCGACACTCCGGCGTGTAAGTTCAGCGTCAAACGAGCCGCGATATTTCACGTTCGTCGAACGTCGCCGATAAGAGCTGTCCTTCGCGCTTAATGCTCTCGATATCGTATCGTAGGACGTTTCTCAAATTTTTCTGCCACCCGTGAAGCCAGCATATCCACCGTGTCACTCTCTAATACATCTCTCTCTCTCTCTCTCTCGCTCTCTCTCATTTTCACGTGACTACGCAAGGGCCAGTCTCTTCAACTTTTCCAACGTCCAAGAGATTTTTCGTCTCGTCCTTTTTTGTTTCCCGTTCTTTCTATTTTCTTCTATTTCTCTTCGATAACGAGAAGCCAAGCGTGTATTTCTCTTTGGCCATTCCGTCTTTCCATTGCTCTGTGCTTTCTACGCCGTTGAATTCTCGAAGCTCTTCGTTTATTCTCCTAAGGCAAGAAGAGCAAAGTTAGAAAGTCTAAATATCGAAGTACGCACGACTGGAACTTCTCATTTTCTTGCTTTTCTCTCTTTCATTTCGAACGTCTCGAAAGGAAGGATCGATTCCATGAAAAGAGCCGAGCGAGGCAAAGAGAGGAAGAGGAAGAAAGAAAATAGTGCAGTTCTGGATGAGGATGAGATGGGAAGAACAGGGGGAGGAAAGCTTAAAGGAGAAACAAGCGTCGCGTTCAGAATCCGGGTCTCGCATTTCGCGTCCTCTTCGAGAGATTCGTTTTATCCCGTGCTTATCGCCCTAGTCCAGTGAGTACCAATGGAGGTGGCAAACGCTGTGGGAGCAGCCAGTTTGGCAGAAGCATTCGGAATTGAAGTTACCGAGAGAAAGAGAGAGAAAGACCGAGTCTCGTGCTCGCCTTTCGCTAGAGAAGAGATGGTCCAGAAGGTCCTTTGTGAGTGGTAAACGGTAGAGGCGCGGCCACGTCGAAATTCGGTAATTGCTTTCTGGATTGGCTCGCGAGTGAGCTGGGAGTTCAATCTCCCAGACTCACCTTATGTTCGCGTTGTCCAGCTCATAACATTCTTCCCTCTCTCTCTCTTTCTCTCATACGTTTTCTTTCTTTCTCTCTCCTTCTCTTACGTTCTCTTCCTTTCTCTCTTTCTCTCTCTATTCTATCTCGAACGTCGCTCCTCATCTTTTCTCTCTCTCTCTCTCTCTCTCTCTCTCTCTCTCTTTCTCTCTCCTTCTCTGAGCCACTCTCGTGGTTTGTGGCGAGCATAATTACAGATTGCGAGTTCCCCGAGCCAATGGATGGTCAATGCTGAACCGTGCTCCAAGACCCCTAACCTATCATCACAAATGTCTGCTTAACTCGTGCCTCGAGAAGAGATTCCGAAGCTCTCTCTCTCTCTCTCTCTCTCTCTCTCTCTCTCTCTCCTTCTTTCTCTTTCTCTCTCTCTCTCTTTTTCTTTCTCTCCCAGGAGAGAGTTGGTTCAACAACATCTGAAACTCGCCTGAAGATATTCGATTCCGCGATGAGCTTTAAAAAAAAATCTTCTTCCCTGCTCGTTCTGTTAAACGAGCTCTTCGCGCTCCTCTTACCGAATGATTCATCTTGTTCTTGGTGAAAGTTAGGGAGATTAATCTCTCTTGCAAGTTCGGTTAGCGTCAACTTTCAATATCTATTATAAATCACAGTTGACTGTTGTAAAATTGATATGGAAAGATTGCAGGAATTTTTTATAAGAAAGAGAGAAAGGGTGTAATGAGAGCAATCGAGAACTTAAAGAAAAGAAGAAAAAATAGTACCGACGAATAGTTAACGAAGAAATAAACCATTAGGGATGCTGACTCTATCTCGCATTCACTCGGAAGGTAACCCTCGTATTTCTCGCGGATAAAAGATGCTTAACAGCTCTCCGAGATAGTATCTGAAAGCTCCCGTTCATTTGAAAACGGACTCGGGCGATTCGTGAAGCCGGCCACCCGTGAAAAAGCTTCGAAGTGGTTGGCACGGAAAAGCTCATTCGTTCGCATACATGAATGTACGTATCTGTATGTGTATGTGTGTGTTTATGTGTGTATATAAGAAAGACACAGAGATAAAAGCATAACGAAGACGACGATAGAGGACGATGACGACGAAAGTCGGGTCTATAACCGGCCACGCGAAAAGAGCTTTGCACGTACGGAACCAAGCTCATTAGTGGTGACTCCAACTCCTTCGTACATCCGTCCTCGGAGCAAGTCGTTTTACCCTTCTCGTTCTCTTCTTATCGTGATTACGTTTCGTTCCCCGTCTTTTATCGTCTTCAAACGTTTCGTTACGCCTTAGGTATCAAGCAAATTTTCTCTACGAGCAAGTATAACGAAAGGATAATCGCATGCTTTTCACTTTTTCATTTCGATTAAATATTCTTTTAATACTTGAATGGATTTATACGTACATATGTACGTTTGAATTATCCTAAGAAATCGAAACTTTTCACGCAATTGAAAAGATATTAAGGAGAGTTGCTAGACTCTAGCTAGCTAGAAGTTTCTTCGAAAGACAGATAGATACGTAGAGAGAAAGAGAAAGAGAGAGAGAGAGAGAGAGAGAGAGAGGAGAGAAAACACCACACGATGGTGGAAGTCGCGCGACGACTCGGCCGGCATTCGATGCTCTGAATAATTTATCGGAAATGTAGGACGAACTCGCGACTAACTGCGCTCGGAAGTGGAGCGAGCCGGTGTTCTTTACCCATCGGAACTCAACGTTACGGTTGTGTGTCCGTCGGGGTAAAAACTTGGAAAGGTCGACATGTAGAAAGAGAGAAGAAAAGAGAGGGAGAGAGAGAAAGAGAGAGAGAGAGATTCTACGAAGCAAGTTCGTAGTCGGTGCGAGCCGATCTTCTTTTTCTTCTTACGACTTCCAACGAACCTCCGTGGGATACCGTGTGACGACTTTGAAACAGGCTCTCTCCATCTTTAGAGCGTCCGAGAGAGAAAGAGAAACGATATCGAGATCACCGGATGATGGACGAGCAAAGGATGTGCCTTCCCTTGTAATTGCTTCTTACCGGTTCGCTTTACGATTCCCAGGACTCGATGCAAATCGATTCGTCTACCTTTTCGACTTAACTCGTCGAAACTCCTTTTTAAGATGTCCTTAACGCGCTCGTTATAGTCCACGAGTCATACGATAATTACGATGTTCCTGACGTCGGAAAGGATAGTACCGATTTACCGATCTCGTCGAATAAGGAAGACGATGCATCTGACTCCGAGAGAAGGTATCAACGAAATGAATCATGAAACCACGTTCCATTTCGAGTAAAAGGGGAAATTGCAATTACCTAGACGACAGCTAACCGAGATAGAGAGAGGGATAGATAGTATTTGGTCATTTCGGTGTTAATCGAGCGACGAACGTTTCGAATTGTCGACTAAGAGAAAACCATTGGTGTCTCTTCCGTGTTGCAGAGACCTAAGTCACAACCAGATAGCCACGATAGGACCGAAGACGTTAAGAGGAGTCTCTGCTCTCAGGCACCTGTAAGTATATATTTCCCAGGGATTTCCTATCCTTTCTCTTTCTCTCTTCTTCTTCTCTTTCCCTCTCCTCGTCTTCAGCCAATGTTCCAAGCTTCTCTTCCTGTCTCGCCTAGCGTATAATCGAAAAGTCGTGTAACCGTCCCTCGAGTGATTTCAATTAACCTTCGGTAATACGCTGCATCGTTTATCGTCCAACTAGTTCGCGCCAGGAAGTCCAGAAGTTGCTTGGATGTTTCGCGATTCAACACCAGGCATCCCCGAATAAACTCGATGGCTGAACTGTTTCGAATCCTATTTTACTTGAAATTCCATCCTTTCCCGTTTACTTTGTGCATTGCGTGCATACTTCTAAGTTTTCGGCTTTGAGATCGCTTTAAAACCATTTATTCTTATAAACTTTCAACAGTTTACTGGATAACAACGTGTTGACGTGCATCGACGAATCCTCGATAAGAGAATTAAAGGATCTCGAGATCTTGTAAGTTTACAATGAAAAGTATCTAACTCGAACAAATAGTCAACGCTCAAAGAGAATTCCGAGATAAAACAAAACTTTCTTTCTTATTCATAGAATGCTGAACAACAACAAGCTAACGACGCTAGGAAAGGAGATGCTCACTGGTTTGTCGCATTTACGGACCCTCAAATTAGCCGATAATGCTTTCGCTTGCGATTGTCACTTAACATGGCTTTCTCGACATTTGAGAACGTATTCTCGTCTCGGACAGCATACGCGATGCTCGTCTCCAGCTCATTTGAAAGATCGAAGTCTCGCTGATCTGCAGGTACGAATATTTATATCGTACGCAAATCTTCGAAAGAAGTCTTTCGAAGAATAAAAATATTCTTTTTTCTCTTTCATTCATCAAAAAATTCGAAAAGTCAAATGGTTTCTCTTACGAAACAAAACGCTTATCTTTCTGTTTCCTTGATTCTTTCGTTTTTCTTTTTATATTTTTCTTTTCTTTTTTTTTTTTTCTTTCTGCTCTGTTCTTTTTACTCAACCACTACGCTTTTTTGCAGGAACACGAGTTCAAATGCTCCGGCTTGGTAGAACGAGCGGGCTCGGAATGCAGTGCGGAACCGCAATGCCCGCATCCCTGCAAATGCGCCAACGGAATCGTCGATTGCCGAGAGAATTCCTTGACGAAAGTACCGACCCATCTTCCGGAGGACACCACGGAATTGTTCGTAAAAAGTTCTACCTTCTAGCACGGCAACAACGAGCTTCGAAACTTGGCTGTCTCGCGTTATCGATTTCTCTTTTTCTCTATCTATCTATCTATCTATCTATCTATCTATCTATCTATCCATTTCTTTTTCTTTTTTCTCTCTTCATCGGTAAAGTATCAGAGAGATGGTGCGTTTTATATCCCACAAATTGGAACGAAAAGAAGAAAAAATTTGATTTGAAATTTACGAAAAAGAAAAAAAGAAGGAAAAACCGATTCCCTGTGCACTCGCCATCGGATAAAATAGAAAAATCAAATTCGGTGAACGTGCAGTGCCAGACGCGGTGCCAATTTAAATGGAGCAGCGCGAAAAATCTGTGTTTTTTTCTCTCCTAATATTGCCCGACAGCCAATCGAAGTCGATAGAATACTACGAACGATAGTATGAAGAATGAAGAATGAAAGAAAAAAAACCATGGCTAAATCGTTTTTCTTTCTTCTCTTTTTTTCCAATTCGTTGCAACTGCTGCTGCTGCTGCTGCTGATGCTTCATCTTCAAAAATTTTCATCGATCGTTCTTTAGACGTCTGGAACAAAATGGTATTACGGAGATCCCACCCAAGGCCTTTTCACCGTATAGAAAATTACGGAGAATGTGAGTAACTCTTCCTGATTAATCTGCCTACTGACATTTTTATTTCGTTCGTTCATACGTCGTTAAAATTCGTTTCACGTCATTTCTTTCCTTTTACTCTTTTTTTTAACATTCTTTTTTCTCTCATAGCGATCTCAGCAATAATCAGATTCAAAAGGTGGCTTCTGATGCGTTCCACGGTTTGAAATCCCTCGAATCTCTGTGAGTCTTTTAAGTTTCGTATAAATAGTATTTAAGGATATATATATATATATATATATATATATATATATATATATATATATATAATTTAAGTTAATGCGTATAATACGAATTTCACATGTTTCAGAGTTCTCTATGGAAATAAGATCAGTGAACTTCCAGGTGGTCTCTTTCAAGGACTCTCCAATTTGCAATTACTGTGAGTAATCGTATTACGTTTTACGATTTTAACAAAGCATCATCATTATTGATTCTTCAATGGTGTAGTAACAACCTCTTTAAATTTTTTACGAAACAATACTTTTCTTTTCAGATTGCTCAACGCCAATGAAATTTCTTGCATAAGGACCGATCTTTTCCGAGATCTTTACAACCTCACTCTTCTTTCTTTGTACGATAATAACATCAAGTCTCTGGCGAATGGAACCTTCTCAAATCTACGGAGTATTAAAACACTGTTTGTATCTAGCATTTATTTTAATAATAGTTTGTTAAATGTCTTTCAATGCAAGCATAAGCGTTATAACGACTGCGAAAAAAAGAAAAGGAAACAAAATCGTTGGGATTTCTTTCACAGACATCTAGCAAAAAATCCTTTCATCTGCGACTGCAACTTGCGATGGTTGAGTGCCTACCTTCACGCACATCCAATCGAGACGTCTGGTGCAAAATGCGAGTCGCCGAAGAGGGCGCAGAAGCGGAAGATCGATTCGATGCGGGACGACAAGTTCAAATGTAAGGGTAAGCACAATTCGACCTTTTCGGTATCTCTTCTTAAAACTTCGAGAGGACAGTGTATACAGGTCGGTAGCTTCTCCCAACTAAGATCTCGCATCGTTTTCCCTTCATCATTAAAATTGCATCTACATTCATTAATCACGCTTTTCCACTTCTCGAACATAATAAGTTTCGTTTCCTCTTTACATTTCTTTTAATCGAGCACTCAAGATAGAACGCCTTGGATGAAGGCGATACGAGAAATTAAATCGATCTACTAAATTATCATCGATCGTAATGTCTGATATTACGTATATTTTACGGATAATAATTTAATTAAAATCTAGGAGCTTTCGAAAGAATAAAAAAGAAAAAAGAAAAGAAAAAGAGAAAGTAAAGAAAAAAAAAAAGAAAGAAAAGGAACGAGTTTGTCCTCTAATCTCGAAGGATAATTATTCATCCTAATCTACCATTAGATGATCGGCGAAGAGTAATGTTCGCGAAAGCTTCTGCCTTTGACCATGGCCAACGATGAACGATTTAGATTTATGCTTTCATCCACGCTGATATTACGCTCGATGTACCCTCGTTAGTCTCCCGGTGCATCCTGCAACCGTCCTTTTTCATCTTACATCGTTTCGATGCATCTCTCGCGACGCGAGAGCGCCAAGACCTTTCTTCTTTTTCGTTTCTTCTTCTTCTTCTTCTTCTTCTTAGTCGTTGTCGGCACGTCCGGTCCGGGTGATCGGCCAATCCGTACAGGTGTAGCCACGGCTGGATTCCTTTGATTAATGTCGAGCACTTTGTCGAGCCTGTGTAATTGCTACTGGATGCATCGCCGCAGAATCGCTGTCTCTACGCTTCTCCAGCGATTGCTTATTTATTATGCTCGCATATTATCCTCCTCATAAGGGCCAACCGTCGACATTTATGATTATTGTTATACGCTTACTGCGACCTGCCCAGGCACATTTCGAGTTCATTAATTTATAATATACCTACATCTCGAACGTGTTCGCAGAGTGACGATCGCGATATCGTTTCGATGGAGCTGTAATTATCGGATTATCGATGCTTCTAATTTCGTACTATTCACGCTTCAACGACGACCGGAATTAAATTATCCCGAGCGGAAGTAATCGTCGGAAAACTGATAAAATATTCTAACATCGAGGTTTATAAGGGAGAGCTTAAAATTATCATTCTTTTTTTGGAATTAGATTTTTTACATTTATCTACTTCTTTCTTTTTTTTTTTTTCTTCGAATTACATCACGTAAAAGAGTACACCTACTTCAAATAAGGAGCCTCGGTAATACGCCATACATGTTCGAGGATAATAGCCGAAAGTTTTCATCCCTCCTCCTCGTTCTCCTCTTTCGCGGTTTCGCGTTTATCCCGAATGCACTTTACCTAGTACACAGGATAATCTTGAAAAACACACGTTCCGTAGGTATGTACATACTTGTAGACTCTCGCTAAATATGTACGGATATCTACATACACATACGTACATATATACATAGCTATTCTTTTTCAGCATGAAGAGGTCAGAGGGAGTAAAACGACGCCAGGGAATAAACATTTCGGAAACACATATGTGCCGTTGTCTCATACCCCTTTTCAAAGTATAAAGGGGTATTCTTGTTACGTGCATTTCTCTAAACGAGAGTTTACGCTTCGGGCGTAAAACTTGAAAGGAACTTTCGTAACTTTTGCTCGAGCCATAGTAAAAATTTACGCTAAAGCCACACGCGGTTTACGAAAGGATTCAAGGCGAGAAATAAGAAGGCGAGCAGTTGAAACGCGTCCTTCGAATCCCTTGGAGAGAAAGCACTATCTCTTCGTAGTTTTTCTTTTTCTTCTTTGGTAAATAACGTGACCACGATCGAACGATTTTCGATTTTTATCGAATGAAAATACTTCTTTCGATCTTCGATATATAAAAATAAAAACCGAATGGTTGGACGATTTCTCTTTTATTTTCTTTTTCTATTCTGAACTTACAAACTTGATAAAGTACGGATCAATGATTCAATATAGTTTTGATCGTAGCTTACCGAAGAAATTATTATACGAATCGATTCTCCCTCTTTTTGGACGGCATATCGTTATACACATTACGATGAATTACTGATATCGTTTTGCGTCCGCGTAAACGCGTATCGCGGTTCGGCTAATTTACAATGTAGAGGTATAATGCGACAATGAATCATTTCTCTATAGCCATGCTCTCATGCATAAACATATTTACTATGTGTAATGCCCAACGTGTGCCGCTAAACACTCAATTATTGAACGGGCACGTTCTCCTGCAAGCGAGCCCAGCCGATCCCAGTTTTGCAATGTCGCTAGGCATGATTGTTAATTATTAAAATGTATTAAATCAGTATATTATCGCCTCACCACGTTCATTCCCTCTCCCATAATTACATTGAACGTTTCTCCTTTCGGCCGTGTCGGTATATCGACGATGAATAAATTTCACTAAACATCTATCGAGAGGTATCATCGTATCGATAATTCGACATAGTTATCAATAAATATCATCATCATTCGTTCATCCCGAAATATCTCATCTGCATACGGTAACTCACTCGACAATGATGGGAGTGATGCGAGCGAGGAGATTAAAAGTGAAAACGTTTTTTAACGTTCCTTTTATTTATCCCCTATATTTATAGAAATTAATATTTCATTAACATACATATTAAGACTAACGAGAGAGAAGCATCGCATTGTACACGGTAGGTATGAAAAATCATCGTATGTTGCTCGTTTCGTGGATAGATGAAAGAGACTCGCATCGCTTCTACTTTAACGAGCAGAGATATCTATCGAAATCAAAGATAGAATATTTATATAGATCAGGCAATTAACTTGTTAATTCGACTGTATCAATGAGCTTTTGTTTATAGGCGACGAAGAACTTTTGACAAAGAGAGCTGGTGAATGCATTCTACCCGGTGCATGCCCCTCGCCTTGCTCGTGCAACGGAGCAACTATCGATTGTTCCAGTAAGAAGCTTACCTCAATACCCAGAGATCTACCGATTTACACCTCTACTCTGTAAGTATCACTTCTCACTCTCTCCCGCAACGGGAGATATAATCTTAGTTTCTCTCCCTCCCTCTCTCTCTCTCTCTTGCTCTCTCTCTCTCTCTCTCTCTCTCTCTCTCTTTCTCTATTTTGTCTCTTATTCATATCACGCGTGATTACTAATATTTCTATGTGAGTTGTTTTACGCGTTCTCGCTAATACTCGACTAATATCGATATCAGATACGACACTCGAATGAAGATAGATACTATTACCATATCAATTTTCCACAATCTCTCTACCATGTGGGCACGTGTGACAGGAATATACGGGTAATTTTTTACAATCGAGAGACATGTCGAATTTCAACGAACGAATCGTCGTTTTTAAATATGCTTCATGTTCTCGGATTCATCATCGCGTGTTACCGTTCCGATCGATGATAATAATCGATATTCGTTGAAATTTTTATTCGAACATTATTTATCGTTCGTTGTTGGATATACTGAAAATGACGTTCGATCGAACGAAATTATTTTTCCGTTTGAGTTTAATGTTTGTTGGAATTTCGTTTTTTTGGAGAAGAAGACCGATACTATGCGTTTTATTAATCGAAATAAATTATTTTACTCGCTTGATGAAACAACGCCCATCTACCTCTATCTGTAACGATCGATTAGTTCATTCCTCGTCGTTTCCCTCAGTATGAATTAATTGTTCGTACGGTTGAGGAAGTCAAGGAGAAAATTTCCGAGTAATTTTCTATTATATTATTTCCCTCTTCTCTCGATGCAGTTTGCTAGGCAACAACGAGTTGGACAAGATCAAAGCGGACGGGCTATTCCAAAAGCTTCCGGAATTGCAGCATCTGGATCTAAGGAAGAATAAAATCTCACGCATCGAAGCGTCCGCTTTTCAAGGAGCACACAAGCTCACCGACCTGTAAGTTTTCAGCAAACGATCGATCATCGTTTTTCTTCGTTGTTGTCTTCGTTCATCTTACGAATTTCCTTCGTTCGTTTCTTCCTCGCAGATTGTTGTCCGACAATCGGCTGAGAGAAGTTCACAACAAGATGTTCACTGGTCTGACGAATCTGAAGAGCTTGAATCTCCACGGAAATGCTATAACATGCGTGATGCCTGAGGCTTTCGACGGATTGGCTCACATTCGTGCCATGTAAGCATTAATAATTAATTGATATTACCCATAGGATTTATCTTTAAAAGCGTATGCATATCGTGCACGCTTCCTCTTATCAAGATTCTTTTTTAAAGATAACGAACTATACATATTAAAGGGTATACCTACTAACGTATACGCAAATACGTGAATTATAATGATTCCAAGTTACTCGAGTCGTGAGTTTGATGTATAGCTTTGCGTTTCCAGCAACATGCAAGGCAATCCACTGTCGTGTAATTGTCACCTCGCATGGTTCGCCGGATGGCTCAGGAAACGAGATATGACAGGAATGACCGGTCGTTGTCACGATCCCCTGCGACTCAAGGACGCCGTCATTAAGGATATTCCACATCACGAATTCAAATGTAACAGTACGTATGATTCTTGCATAAGCTACTTGTTTCTATCGAGTCATTGACCCTTTTAAAACAACCGGATTGGAAAAGTTCCTTTCCCGATCTTTTTTTCCCCTTTTTCCTATAAAATAAACATCGGAGAACGAACGATTTCTCTGTTCTTCTTTTTTCTTGTTTATAACAAAATATACAAGCGGATAATAATTATCCGTTCAGTTTGCATGAAATTATTTGCGTTAACGAACGAACGAACGAACGAACGAACGAACGAGCGACAGTAGGTAAAACTTCTTTTCATCTTATATTATCAAGTTACCGCGAACGAAGTATAAGATAGTTTTTTATTAATACTTAAGTACTTAATAATCGTCTACTTAGTTTGCATGAAATTACCAAGGCGCGTTTTAATTTGCATAATCAGCATTTCTATGCGTTCTTGCTTATTCTATCCGCGGTAATTCGCGGATTAAAGGGTTTCATTAACGATCGTCGTTTCGTTTTACGAACATCAGATGACAGCGTTGGCTGTCTGGGCGACGATTACTGTCCACCCCAGTGCAATTGTGCTGGTTCGGTGGTAAGGTGTTCAAGGGCTCAGCTTACGGAGATTCCACGTGGGATTCCACCGGAAACCACGGAGCTGTATTTGGACGAGAACGACATTAAGACCATCCAACCAGAGAGACTGAACCACCTGAGGATTCTGACCAAGCTGTAAATAAAACTCCCTCTTTCTCTCTCTTTCTCTCTTTTATATCTTTTTCGAGTCGACTTTCACCAACATTCTAACCTTCTTTTCCCGTTCTTTTTTCCAGCGATTTGAGCAACAATCAGATCGGAATGTTGTCCAACGATACCTTTAGGAATCTCACGAAGCTGTCGCATCTGTAAGTCGAACATTTTCTAGTCTACTCTCCGGAGAGATATCAGAGATTTCTCGATACTCATACCTCTTCTTTTTTTGTTTTCGTAGAATTATCAGCTACAACAAATTGCAATGTGTGCAAAGAAACGCTCTCGCGGGACTGAAGTCTCTGCGTATAATGTGAGTCTAATCGATCTAGTTTGATTACCTAGAAACATATTATATTTTATTAGGAAGAGTGTTAATCGATAATAATCGTTCCAACAGTTCTCTTCATGGCAACGACATATCGGTGATTCCCGAGGGTGCTTTCGAGGATTTGAAATCGATATCTCATCTGTAAGTACGCTCGACGCGAGATGATAAAGTTCGACAATAATTGGAATTCGAACGATTGCCACTATGATTATTCATTTTTCCAGTGCTCTTGGTTCGAACCCTCTCTATTGCGACTGCAGCATGCGGTGGTTGGCTGAATGGGTGAAGAAAGATTTTGTCGAGCCTGGTATAGCCAAGTGTATGGATCCACCGAACATGAGAGACAAACTTCTTCTGACGACACCACCCGACGCGTTTCAATGTAAAAGTAAGTATCTCATCGATACGTTTAAAGATCGCGAACAACTTGGTCGAGAAATATAATTTTTTATTTGATGTAAGTAAATCTTTCTTGGCCAAGCACTGTTCAATGATCTCATTCACTAATCGTGACGGTGTTTTTAGTTTGAATCGTGCAACGCGATCAGTCTGTTTAGTTCGTGGTTTTTTGGCCCATCAGCTCGGTACGGTACTAAAATTGCTCATTAATCGTAGACCTTTCTTCCGCGCAGCCAAGCAACAGCCAGCCGAGGTCCTGGCCAAGTGCGACCTGTGTTACACCGCGCCATGCCAGAACGGAGGACTCTGCGAGGCGCTTCCGGATCGGCAGTTCCGTTGCAAGTGCGCGCCAGGATATCATGGGGACCGGTGTCAGCATAAAATTGACGCGTGCTATGGAAATCCTTGCAAGAACTCCGGAACTTGCAAAGTATTGGAAGAAGGAAGATTCAGGTATTTACCAGCTAGACTATTCTCAAGTTTATCAGTAGCTCGTCGGGTCGACTTTAGCCTTGCTCGTAATCCCGTAGTTGAGTTTCTCTTCGACGTCGATATATCGAATCCTGTCGGCGCGGAACATCATCCAACAGGATTGCGTAATTATCGGACGGAATTCCTTTGACTCTTCTATATCTCTCTCTATTCTATCGATCGATAGTAGATATCTTAGAAAAGCGTCTGAGTAAAACGAGCCTGCTGCTTCCTATGAATGCGAACGAATAATAATAATAATGATAATAATAATAATAATGATAATAATAATAATCATTATGACGTATCGAAAATCCAAGCTGGGCGATCGATACGTCGTCGTTAATAGTCGAAGTAGTGATAAAGAACAATTGGTAGAAAGTAGTTGAAAGTGCATGATAACATAGTGACGATGAAACCGTAATTTTGAAATCGATTAGGCCTATCAGTAGTAGTCTCGTAGATTTTTTGTAAGAGTGTGTTAATCGCCGTCATGAGATCGACCTGTCATGAGTCGAAAAGAAAAAAATTAATAAATAAAGGAAGGAAATATAGAAAGAGTAGATATGAAACGGGACGTGCACGTGAGCCCCGAAGAGCGACGCTAGTTTTAACGAATCTAGCTTGACCGAATGTCAAGCTCAATCTCTCGATTGACGTTCAGTCCGTGTGTGACAGTTGCGACTGTGCCCCCGGATACGAGGGACTCCGATGCGAGAGTAACGTCGACGACTGTGCGAACAACAAGTGCGCCAATAACGCGACCTGCGTCGACCTCGTTCAGGCCTATCGATGTGACTGCACCCCAGGATTCATGGGAGAATACTGCGGAGCGAAAATACCCTTTTGCACAAAGGGGCACGATCCCTGCGAGAACGGGGGTCGATGCGTCGATCACCAAACCCACTACAGCTGCGAATGCCCGATCGGCTTCACCGGCCTTAATTGTTCCACCAACCTGGATGACTGCGGTGATCATATGTGCCAGGTACGAGAACACTTTCCCTTTCGTTCGATATATAAGTTACACGCGTCACGTTGTGTCCTCTTGTCCTCTTCATTCTGGATTGAATATTCTTTATATTTTAGAACGGTGCTACTTGCATCGACGGCATAAACAATTATGAGTGTAAGTGCGCGGCGGAGTATACTGGAAGGTACTGCGAGATTGCACCATCAACAGCCATGTTATATCCGCAAACGAGTCCGTGTGCACATCACGATTGTCAGTATGGTGCCTGCTTCCAGCCAGCTCCTGCCTCCGCCGCGGACTATCTTTGCCAGTGCCACCCCGGCTATACCGGTAAATTTTTTGAAATCGTTTTACTTTTTCCTTCGCTACAAATGTAGGATGTAGTTTAATTACAAAAAAAAAGAAGAAAGACAAAACAAAACGTACTTGTAACTACACGTAGGAAAACGATGCGAGTACCTGACGAGTCTGAGCTTCGTGGACAATAGCTCGCTGGTCGAGCTAGAGCCGCTACGCACGAGGCCCGAGGCAAATGTGACCATCATTTTCACGACCACGCAGGAAAACGGGGTTTTACTCTACGACGGTCAAAACGGGGAGCATATAGCCGTCGAGTTGTTCAATGGTCGCGTCCGAGTCTCTTATGACGTTGGAAATTATCCTACGTCGACGATGTACAGTTACGAGATGGTCTCCGATGGTAAGCCCCACATGGCTGAACTTTTGGCGATCAAGAAGAACTTCACGATGAGGGTTGATCGCGGTCCAGCCAGGAGCATCATAAACGAGGGCCCGAGGGAATATTTGAAGCTCATCACGCCGATGTACGTTGGTGGTGTCACACCCGAAGTCGCCAACGTAGCCTTCTCCGAGTTTCATTTAAGGAACGTCACGAGCTTCCAAGGTAAAGATCGAACCGTTAAATCTGTTAGCATCCTTTACCGAATCGATCAAACCTAGAACTAACGAACTTTGATCCTCCAACACAGGCTGCATCTCCGAGATGTGGATCAACCACAAGCTGGTGGACTTTAGCAATGCCGCCAAAAGGCATCGCGTTACTCCTGGATGTGCTTCTAACGAGGAGGAAGCTGATGAAGCACGAGACGTCATCGAAGCCGAAGGCATTGCTGTCGGCAGTAACGAAGATACCTTGCCACAGGAGCACATTCCTCCTCGCGAACATTCCGGTAACTTTGAAATTCCTGACTCTGTCTTTTCCATATACAAAGCGAACATGTATTATAAAATTCTTAAACAATCTTTTGACGAACTTATAGATATCGTCGTATCGCTCCCAATCACAGGAATCTCTGATCCCTGTGCCGGTCACGAGTGTAAGAAGGGCTCGCAATGCGTTCCATCGGCATTTGGGAATGATTATTCCTGCAGATGTCAGACCGGCTGGTACGGGCGATATTGCGAGAAAGGTGATTCAATCTATCTACTTAATTGAAACATTTTCTTTTTCATGACAGTCATAGTTAACTAGTAGACTCTCGTGACTCTTAGAAAGCTTCGTGAAAGGCCCCCTTCGTTTATTCTGTGATTGAGACAAGATAATCGTAGCGAATTTCATTGAGTGGTGTATTTGGAGTTTTTGGCTTTTCGAAGGGATGGGAACTTTAGAGTTCCTGCTGGTGGCAGTCGATGATCGAAGTTAAACTTTTCATATCCGTTTCAGCGCCAACGTGTCGTAAAGAGCACACGAGGGAGTACTACAGCGAAAACGGATGCCGTAGTCGACGACCTGTGAAACTTGCCAAATGTTGGGGAAGTTGCGGCAATTCGTGCTGCTTACCAAGAAAGACCAAACGACGCAAGGTACTCTCTCTCTCTCTCTCTCTCTCTCTCTCTCTCTCTCTCCCTCTCTCTCTCTCTCTCCCCCCTCTCTCCCTCTCTCTCTCCCTCTCTCTCTCTCTCTCTTTCTCCCTCTCTGTCTTTCTATGTTCGATCGATACCAAATTTTTCAAGATTATATCGAAACGAGTAATAATTTTTAGCACAGTGAACTTTCAATCCAGAAATCGAAGTGAACTTTTGTCAGAATCTAAACTCATAAAATTCACATATTTACTCGTAGTAAAATTTAAAAACTGAGAAAACTATCGAATTTCAGGTTCGGCTAATCTGTACGGATGGCATGCGGTACACGAAGGACGTCGACCTTGTTCGTAAGTGCACCTGTACTAGAAAGTGCTACTAGCAAGTAGTAATATCCGCATCTCGTCACACGAGCAGCCTCCCTCTCAACAATCATCATCGTAGCAGTACACTGAGACTTAGACGAGATCGTCGACGAAAAGACCCCGAGATCCAAAATCGCACTATCAATCTTTTAAATATCCCTGAACATTCGAAGATGCGCCGAAGAAGGAAAGAAGAAAAAAAGGATGATAAGAATAGAAGAAGATGGAAGAAGAAGAAAAAGAATAAAGTAACTACCCTCGACGCATCTTCAAATTAAAACCCAGGAGATTTTTGAAAGTGAAAGTGACAGAGAACAGTGCGGGCCAAAACTAAGATGGACACACACAGCCGGCTCAGTGTGATATGTATTATTAATTATTAATTATTATTAATTATTAATTATTAATTATTATTACTATTATTATTATTAATATTATTATTAACATTAATATTAATATTAATATTAATATTATTATTATTATTATTATTATTATTATTATTATTATTATTATTATTATTATTATTATTATTATTATTATTATTATTATTATTATTATTACTACTACTACTACTACTACTATTATTATTATTATTGGAGATAAAGCGAAGAAGCTAAAGTATATTGTAAGTACTATTAAGTATGATGGACTATCGATATCGAAAGGGAAAGATAAAAAAAAATAAGAAACCACACACATACATATTGCAGTTTAACGCATATTAGGTATTATACGTATTATTATAGGATTGTAAGGATTCATAACTGCCTAAGAACTGCCTAACAGGGGATGGAAAGATGAATAGATGAAGAAAAAATAATAATGGAAAGGATAATAAAAGAAAAGATGTACACGATGCAAGCACGCACGCATCATTCTCATCCCTAATAACGATTTGTGGTTACGATAAAAAGCGTGCTTGCGACCGTAAAACACATACACACATACACGTACACACACGCGGGCAAGCACACATTCACAGAGACAGACACGCAGTTGCGAATATTTAGCCGAGCACGTAACGTAACGTGTCCACACTATTAAAAAAAGACGATGATTCGTGAGATTTGTGGGTATTAACGAATAAAAAAGAAAAAGATAAGTGGAGAAAAAGTAAGAAAAAAAAAAATAAAAATAAAATGAGGAGAAGCGTTCCTGAACGTACGCGAGCGCACGGTGTATGTTTCGTCGTCTTTTTCGTTGAAATCGTTTTTTAAAAAGCGATAATGACAGAAAAGTTCCGCTTCTAATCAAAGAGAAAACGTTCATGGTGCGCTCGCCGATCGGTTTATCGCGGTCGAATAATAGCAGCTATCGATTTTTTTCTTTCTCGTTTTATTTCTTTCTTTTTTTTCTTTAATCACGCACTGTACTCGAGAGAACGAATTAATTACGCACGATAAATGTTAGTTTTCCATATATCACGTCTTTTACTCAACGAATGTTAACCCTACGTCGGGCATCTACCCCTAGAAAAGATGACTTCTAGATCGAATAAGAAAAAAAAAAAAAGGAAAAAGGAAAAAGTATGAAAAAATATTAAAAGAAAGAAAGAAAGAACTGCCACCTTTTTTAGCATAATAATATATTTATAGCGAATACGTAGTTGAAAAGGCAATTGTTCCTCGGGAGACTCTTTTCTTTCTTCGTTCGTTTATCGCTCGATATTTATTTATTCGCCGAAGATTGTTCGTTTAAGAGCCAAGTATGAGATTTTATTATCCATTTTAATATTTACGCAAATAATTCTTTTTCTTTTTTTTGCATATTATATTTCTCCAATGCCATAGGCGTTTAAAGATTAGTATTCCTTCTAACGATATATTCTAACGTTATTTCTAACTTTTTATTGATAGTTTAAAAGTAAGATCTTTCGTAGGATAAAGTTTAAACGACAAAATAATATATTGTTTCTTATTTCCGTTCTTCTTTACTTTTTTCTTTCTTTCTTCTACTTCTCGTTTCGTTCACTTTCACGAAAAGTATGTAGACTTTGTCGATTCGGTATCGGCCTATTTACGATTAGATACATTCGAAGTCGATAATGCATTCTACGAGTAGGTCGTGAACGTGTAAATAAATTACGAACCGATCATGATTTTCGAGAATAGATTGAGAGGTCTCCGTGAAGAGCGTGGAAAGAGTTTCTAAATCGGTGATTTCGATGACTTCTGCGCACTACATACGGCCTAATCGTAATTAGTCTCGAGAGAATAAAAGTGCAGTTTGTGAAATATTCAAGGAGCATCGAAACTTCGGAATCGAATCGTTTTGAAATAGTTTGAAACGAACGATCGGAGACCGTTCACTTTCGAAGCTTGCTAATAAATAAATATTATTATACAATTAAATTGATCGAACAGATTTGTTCGAGGCAAAATTCGTTTTATTTTCATTGAAATTGATAGAGATTCGCTCGAGACGAACGATCGATTCGTGGCGCGTTTCGTAAAACGAGAAGTGATCTTTAAAGAATTTCATTTGTTAAACGTTAACGAACGACGAGATAAATTTGAGAATCTGTAATTTGAGAAAAAAAAAGGTCGGTGACTCCAACAACTTCCGAACGGGGAGTCTCCATATCCGATACGCGAAGAGACGTAACCTTCGTGTAATTATTTTTGTATAAGAGAATAATTTATATGGGATTGTAGCGTATTGGTTCGTACGGGAAATATCATTCGAACTACTTAATTCGCTAAAATAGGTAGAGATTATTTCGCGTATAATATATTAATAATATAAGTTAATACGTGCACTTATCCGGTGAGAAATAATCCACTGTCATTCGATGGTTCAAAGCGTTTACAATTGATTACTTCGATTTTGATGAAATTCATTATCGATTTATTTCATTATTAAACGATAACGTACCAACGTATGCGCGTGGGTTTTTCCATAAAAGAAATTCTTTCTTTCTGATACTATATCTACATAGATCTTTGTTCGATTAATTTAAAAAATTTGTAATATAAAGGAAAGAGAAAACACATACGCGCACGCACGCCTAAAATCGTAAATAAAGTGATCGCGAAAAAGCGTATCGATTCTTCTCACCGCTCTCTCCGTAATTCATAGCCCAATTTAAGCATAGGTGTACCATAACGGCATACATACGTCATATTATTACATTGATACAACTTTGTAAGTATTAATAGCCGTATAAGCTCGCTTATATCGTTTCGTTTATAACTCGCTCCGACGTCGACCTTCGAAATAAATCCTTTCCAGAATAATGGCCAGTCGATTTTTCTTGCATATGCATAGGTGCGATTAGGTGCGAATTAATGTGAATCAACGTGAACGATTTTGAAAGTAAAGGAAAGAAAAGAGAAAAAAGATAGAGATAGGCAAAGAAACCAGTCGGATGATTGTCGGTTCGATAATTTTCGAATTTGATTAAATCAACTAAATGAAGAAGAAAGAATAGAAAAATAGACGCGTATGGATTAGAGAAAAATTCGATATCAGCGAGGAGAAGCCATTTAGTATGAAAGTGGTACGCTAGGAAAATAGAATAGAGAAAAGAGAAAAATAAAAAAAAAGATAATGCGGAGAGAAAGAAAAAGACAGATAGAGAGAGAGAGAGAGAGAGAGAGAGAGAGAGAGAGAGAGAGAGAGAGAGAGAGAAAGAGAGAGAGAGAAAGAGAGAGAGAGTAAGGTGACGTTTTATTGCGAGACGTACGTTTGTATTGGACAATAATAACCGGCAAAAAAGGATGAGTTAATTAGCGATGAAAAGAGTGTTGGCTTCAAAATGACCCTTTCGTCAATTTTCCAGACGATTATTCTAAACGCAAAACTTTTTTCATTTTTCATCCTAGCCGTCTTTATTTGATTCTTTCTCTTAGATTGAAAATATTTTTTATAACTCTTTCCATATAAGTTACAATAATTTTTTTGTTATTCTTTATTGTTTTATTCTTTTTTTTTTTTCTTTGAACGCGAATCTTACGATATAAGACCGACACTCTTTTCCTGATAAATAATAAACGAAGTTATTACATTTTTCAGAGTACTCTGAATTCTATGTTGGCAAAAAAGAGAGAGAGAGAGAAAGTTTGAAAGAAATAAAACGGAGAGAAAGAGAGAGTGCGTGTGAAAGAATTAGGATGTGTGAACATAAATTCGTGAGAGCATGATCATGAATCGAGAGGGAAGAATGGGATTTGTATAAATGTGTCTATCGCGAAGCACGTTTTACCAAATAAAACTGGAATACTGCATGCCTAGAAATACTATAGCTCTATACATGTAGGTATTAAATTAGGTATTAGCGTGAAAGCAAAATGTCTATGTTTATATAATGTAACAAATCTTCGAAATATGAATGCAATTAAATAAATGTATGTAAAGTTTATAATGATCGTTTAGTGTCACATATATTATCGTTTCGTATCGTTTTTAAAATGTTTAATTAATTAAAATATGAGTAAATCCCTAGAAGCAAGCAACCATTGTTACATCGTCGGTAATCGTGAAACGAATATTATCTAGTATTAGTAAGGAAGTTTCTATTGATATGAAACGTGTTATCTTGCGAAGTTGCAACGAAATCTATGTTATCGACGTTTATCGTGTAACCAACGAAAAGTTTTACCATTCGAGTCTATATAATATCAATTCTAAATGTAAATTACCATCCGTACAAACTTTTTCTTAATTATATACCCACCTTTTATCAATATTTATTTTTGATTAAAATAGTTGAAGGAAAACGGAAGATATAAAAAAAAAAGACAAATTCTCGATCGTTGAAATAAATTATTCGAGAAGCACGTGGTATCCTGTAATATTTTATTCGATAAATCGTGATAATGCGTTTGTTTTGCACATTCGCTGCGTATACAAATATATTTTCAAAGACAGTTCATCGTATTGATGAGAGTCGACATCGGCATTTTAAGGACGCGGTAAGAGGATCATCAATCATGATATCGATGATTATTTGTTTCTAAGGTGGTCAGCGCGATAATTTACCTATGTATATAAAAAAAGATTTTTCTCGTCGAATATATTATGAATTATCGTACGCATTAGAAAAGTTTACCTTCGTCGTGTGAAAGGGATTATGGATTGATCTAGATATGTTTATTATTCGACGATAACGACGCAATTTTAACTTAATTTTTTGTTCTTCGCATATCGCAGGGATACTTTGCGATTATATAAATTATATATCTATTAATTTTTAATCCGACATTGATTTTTGGTAGAATATTAATCAACGTTCGAAAGAAGCAATGAATAATAGGATAATACGATGCTTTTAAAAAGAAAGAAAGAGAGAAAAAGAGAGATAGAAAAAATAATTTGCTATTTTCTCTTAGCCCATACCTTTCGAATGTTTTAACAGAAAAATGCAAAACTTTGATTATCAAATTTCCATAGAAGAACAAATTAATTAATAGGAAATCAGCACCGATTTGAGATTATTTGTTATTCCTTATGCATTGATTATTTTGCATTGAAACTGAATTTTCGTAGATTCATACATATGTATGTATTTTGATACGTTCTCCATGCAATGTTGATTTTAGGCAAATCTCTCGACGCTATTCACGAAGACTATAATTTAGCATAGAGAAACGTTCTACTATCGTAAACTCGATATCAATCGAACTCACAACTGTGTTATTGAAAGGTAAAATTTACGAGCTAATTTATCAGAATTTATGCTCGCGAGAAAAAGTTTTTGAAGGATCGCATGTTAAGTTTTTCCATAAAATTTTTTCCTATTTCTCATGCATGTTCCTCGATAAGAGAGATAAAGAGCTCCTTGATATATCGTCGAAAGCTTTGACATTACTCTCGAACCGGATTCGATTTTCGTAGGTCGACGAGATGGAAACTACTAGCCCCTTGAGTCTTCTATCTCTCTGTCTCCATCTCTCTCTCTTTCTGTTCAGAGTGGTTAATTTGGAAGTCTTCACAAGAGGACCTAACGCGGCTCTAATTCAGAAACAACCGAGGGTCAAACCGGTACTAACATAGAGTTAAACCGTAGCTAATCCAAGCTCTAATCCATTGCTAAACTAGAGAGAGAAAAGGAGAGAGACAGAGATAGATAGATAGATAGAGAGAGAGAGAGAGAGAGAGAGAGAGAGAGAGAGAGAAAGAGAGAGAGAAAGAAATAAAGAGAAGTGGCCCTGGCCTAAACTCAGAGTTCAACCGATCAACTACAACGATCTTTGAAGAAGATAAATAGAACTTTTCTCATTGTGAAACGAAACGAACTATAGTATTCTAAAACCTATATATGTATATATATACCTATATATATATATATATATATATATATATTGTTTGTGTACAGATACATTTGATCCACGAGCCATGAGTGTTACGCGAGCGTTTGTTAAAAATATAAAGAAGAAAATTGCGTGATCGTTATGAAAAGATACGTTAACGAACGAAAGACGCGCTGAAGCGAAGGAAAATTTTTCTCTCTCTCCCTCTTTCTCTCTCTCTCTCTCTTTCTCCTTCTAACTATCTATCTATCTATCTATCCATCTATCCATCTATCCATCTTCTCCCTTTTTCAGTTCACTCGTTCACTCGTTCACTCGTTCACTCGTTAACAGAATATCCAAGCGATGCAGAAATCATCTCTATACAGGAAACATCGTTAGGAGGTTTCTTCTTCGACAGCGTCTTCCATAACGAAACTCGTTTTTTCCATTTCTTATTTTTCCTTTTCTTCCCATAATCCACTTGAAAATCGTATTTTTCGTACTACGTTGCGCAGTATATATTCAATCATTTTCAAGATCAATGAGATTGATCTTCACGTTCTCGATGCACTCTTCCTCCATGTCGCAGGGGTTGGTACTTTCCGTTCGGTATGATTTAAAGTCGTTTGACTTTTGAAGCACTTCCGACATGTTAACCGCCAAAATGCTAACCTGAAGTCGGCCGAGTAAAATGCATAGATGAATGGATTTATCGCTGAATTTATCCAACCTAAGAAAGAGAAACAGCAAAAGAGACGAATCGTAAATTTACGTTCGTTTCTTTTTTTTTTTTGTAATACATAGTTTAAGTGAAAAAGTTACGATTATCCTGGTGAGAAGAAGGAAGGAGTATCGTTAAGAGCCACGAATCGATCGCTGAAGATGTATTGCTCTTTGAGCGGCTAAAGTTCACCAATAAAATTGTTGCCTGCACTGGCGACGTAGTGAGAAAAGTTTTTATCGTATTTCAGAAAGAAATACTTCCTTCTTCTCACGAATGTTGCCGACGTGCCCTCACGATCTTTTCTATATAGATATATAGAAAGCAGGGTACGTATATATGTATGTATGCATTGTGTATATCTACGTATCTACTTTTTCTCTCTTTCTCTCTTTCTCTATCCATCTATCTATGTATCTATCTATTTCTTATTCTTTCTTCTTTCTATTTATTTTTTTCTTTTTTCATTTTCTTTATGTATATATATATGTGTGTGTGTGTGCGTGTGTATGTCTATTTATAAATTATATATATATATATATATATATATATATATATATATATATATCTATTCATTTATATATCTATTAGTAGTATCTCCGAATGAAATTGTTTCCGCCAATATTATATGGAAAAAGTTGTACTATGAAATCGCTGGTAAAAAGTAGAATTTTATAAATAATCCATCTTGACTCTTACTCTTTTTTTTTCTGTTTCACTGTGATCATATGAAACTTAAGTTTGCTTTTTCCTACCCCTCGAGCAATCTTCATAGATTATCGAAAAAACGAACGATTTCGATAGGAAGGAAAATTCGACGGATCGTAGGAAAGACGACTACGCCGACTACGCGACACACGTTTCGCTTCGAATCCTCACAGGAATTCTTAGAACGTTCTACCACCACCATAGTTCGAGCAAAGGTTTTGATAAAAATTGCATTTCTTGATAAGTAGAACGGCAGTATGTACGCGAATTCTAACTTTGTACCTCGCTTATGTACGAGGAAATACGGTGAGATATGTGATTCAAGATACACACACACATACACACATGTATATTTTATGTGTATATATATGTACATACATAGATATACAATGTATGTTAAAACATAAGTTCTTATCAGTTTTCTATTTGTCTACAACGCAGAACTGATATCTTACTCGTATGCATAGATTCACAGAGAAAGCAAAAAGTACCGAGATAGAGAAGACCCGTGAAAAAAAAGTACCAAATGATAATTTACGTAAAGGCTTCACAAAAAAACTGCTTGATTACTGCCTTTGAGAATGTTACCAAAGATAAACAGAAAAAAGAAAGAAAGAGAGATAGAGAAAAAAAACGAAACAGAACAAAATTCATTCGTACGTATGATTGTCGGTACCTAGCCACGTTAATGCCGGCATCAGGATATCTGGTGGTTCCATCGGGACGAACGGAGTGGCAAGATAGAGAATGAAGAATGGTAACCAGCAAGCCACGAAACCGCCCACTACTACTGCCAATGTGCCAGCGGTTTTCGTTTCCCTTGCTACCCTGTTGATACAGCTCTGCTGATGACCTCGAATTGTACCCACTTTCTTGCAACTGCTCGTAGTTTCACCCTCTATCGACGTTCTTTCGCAAGTATCACTATCCATCGTACACTCCGCACGACGAATCTTCATGCTCTTTGTACGTTCGATCTATATCAAAATCAGGTAGGTACATAAAACAAGTTTATAATGGTTTGTTTGTTTGTTTTTTTTCATATAAATTGATGACATTATTTTTGGAATAGATTTTTGTAAATTTGGTTTTCTGAATTATTTCTTCCTCGATAATATCACTAGCAACGAAAAAGTAGAATAAAAGCAAAAATACGTCGAATCATCGATCGGATATCGCGTGATGTACAACGAACCGTATTAGCACACTTCAGCACGTATCAAAGATGTAGAGTAGGAAGTAACGAATATAACACGCTACGTTAGGTGGGAACGATCGTTAAATGTTTTCCAGGACGTCCAAATTTATTCGGAACTTTCGTAAATTGGTTGTGCAAGTTTATGGAAGTAAATGCAACTACTATCATGAAAATGAATAATATTTCCGGGACGATCAGTAAAATTATTTTAGTGGAAATGTGGTGGAGAAAATAAATGATAAATTATTTGAGAATATTACCGGTGCATTTCGAGTTCGTCGACGAGTTTTCTCAGAGTCACCGGTCTCCAAGTTTCTGTGTCGACTAGCTATAACGCAGGAGATCCTTCCGTAAACGTAAAGCATGACTAACATCGGTAAGAAGAAGGACCCGCAGGCGGAGAATATGACGTAGGAAGAGTCCATGTTGTAGGAACACTTTTTGCTATCGCGATTAGTTGCTCGTGGGAAACAGCCAAGAAGAGGAGGGCTCGTAATCGCACCTGCTAGTATCCAGACAGCTACGATCATTAAACCAGCCAATCTCTTACTTCTCCGTCTTCGGCTGTAGACTAATGGTTGAGTCACCGCGAGGTACCTTCAAAATGACACACTTGTGAAGTGATAATGAGATCTTACGAATATACGTATATAATAAGATAATTTATTAAAAGGACTTGGTTCAAACATTAATAATAATTAATAAGATCAATGAAATGAAAATTGATTATAATTAGTTGCGTTTACTTATTAATTTAATTCTTTTAAAACGTCTGAAAACTTTGGCATCATTTTTTTAATCCATTTATGATTGGCAACTCTTCGATATAAACTTGTACTACACGATTGTTTATGCCAAAAGAGTCTTAAGAAAATTTCTTATTCATCAAAGGCGCTAGTTAACGTCATTATCGACGAAATCTGGGATATTGCCAAACTCCAGCGCGTTAAACCATTTACAATAATTTATTCCAAATTTTAGGGTGATCAAACTGAAACGGATGAAGTAATTTTATTCATTACACGCGATGATCCTTGAGAAATAGAATTTTCAAGAAAAAATCTACTTCGAATCACAAGTTGATCTTTTTCTTAACGCTTTATCGATCGCACACTCGCGTAGACTCGAATCGAAGTTGGAGTTTGGCCAATTTTAGAATCAATTTTCCAATGGAATCTACGATGAAAAGATTAAAATGTTGTATCCGTAACAGGCCAAACTGTTAAATTATTACCAAACTTAAAGGAATATCCCGAGAAAGTATTCATGTGAGTATAATAAATATTATATATAAATACATACATATATATGTATATAATAAATATATATATAATAAAATTATATATATATTATGTATATATAAAATTATATGTATAACGAAATAGAAACGAATATTCAATTCCGCGAGGCGTGTGCAACGACCACAAATTCGAGCCACGTAAAGCAATCGAGCACGACCGTATCCGTAGCTTTCCTCATTTAACAGGAAACTTTTCACAACGGCTCTAACCTGTGGGCTGATAACTTTTGACGCGAGGAAATGAGAGAAAAAACGTGAAATTGACACGTGCGAAAAGTCACAAGACGAGAGATCGTACACTCTTATCGTAGAGTGTGAGTAAGAGTGAAGATGAGAAAAATGAGAAGAGGAAAGGAGAAGGTAAAAATCTATCGTACGGTGCATGGACTATGCGGGAAACGAACTTCTCGATAATCTCGTTAAACTTACGTGACGAGATTCACTACTACGTGCATGGGATCTTACCTGTCTATAGATATCGCACACAACGATAGAATACTAGCTGTGCAGAGAAGAATGTCCAAGGACACCCAAGAGTCGCACAGGATTTCACCGAGTTCCCAGCTTCCGCCGTTCAACTTGTCCATACGACATAATAGTAATGTGAAAAGATAGAATGCAACGAAAACAGAAAAAGGGAGAGAAAGAGAGAGAAAGAGATGGTATTGTCAAGACGAATTCTAGTTTTTCGTTTGATAGCCGGATCGAACATTCGTAAGAACGTGTTGGTTGTCCAAGGAGAAAGGAATAATACATGACGTCGATTGAATTCAATTTCTGGAAAATCTTTTGCTTGTCCTGGATAAAGCTTGATACGTCTCACGATTCAGGACTTATATTCCTATATATGCTTCTTTCATAGAAAGAGAAATATTACTTCTTTACTAACGATATAGCTATCCTCAAAATGTAATGAAATATTTCGATTAAATCGGATGTTTCTTTCATTTTTATTTCCTCGAAAAAAAAAAGTTCCATATATTTCTATTAAATATGATATATGTATTTCTTTCTCCGGAGATCACGGACTGATCATGGACTGAATTTAAATCGTCCAATCGAAATTTATCTTCCTGTTATCAACTTTTATTTTTATTTTTCACGATAATCCATATTCAATTTTTTCCACGATAAAAATCGAAGGAGTGTCGGTTCAATGAAAATGCGATCGTGCATGAAGGTTCGTAAAGCGAGAAAAAAAGTTTGCTAATTATTATTATATTACGCGCTATTGCATCCCATTACGCTTTATGTTATTTTCATATCTTTGATATAATCGCATTCACCCGTGTTATACCTTAATATATATATTTGTAATATCATGTTCAGGTATGAAAAAAAGAAAGAGAGAAAGAGAAAAAAGAGAGAGAGAGAGAGAGAGAAAGAGGAAAAGATTTATTACGTCTACTCTCAGAATTTATTAAATTTATTGAAAAGTATTCTGGAAGCGTCCTTTGTATTTTACGATTCCGATTTTACTTTATACCTCTATTTTTTTATTATAAAATATCGAATGATTATGAAATTTTTAGAGATATCTCGACATTTTTTTAAAAAGTATAACTATCTGAAAGTTATGCAAAAGTAAAACTTTTCACCGTGATGTTACTAAGATGGACTATCTTCTTGAAAAACTTAGCTTCGATATTTGTTTAGTACAAAACTTCGCTATCGGAAACGAACCAATTTTTATGTTAAAATTTCGAGATGAATAAAATGAAAAAGAGAGAGAGGGACAGAGAGACATAGAGAAAGAGAAATTTGATATTACGCAAATAGAATAAGACTAATGTATTTTTTTTTTTTTTAAATTTTTTCAAACTAAAGGAAAGATTTTTATTTTCCTGATTATTATCTTCATTAAGGAACATTTTTAATTAAAAGAATCTTCGAAGGAAAATATTCGAAGGATTGAAAGCTCGAAATCCCTGGCGTCCTGACGTGTACACACGAAGAACGTCCTAATTTTCTAGACTAATTGTGGACGTTCAAGATCGTCTCGATTGGATTGCGTTGATGAGCTCCATTATATTCCACGTCGGACTCCAATCTAAATGTAAAATCACTATTCGTTACCTCGGACGACGATCGCCGATTTCATGTTCAGAGCATTAAGTACGAGAAGGTGTTGGCGATTGATGAGCTTAATTTCGAAAAGGTTCATCGATCGGGAAATGCTCAATCGATCAAAGAACTATAACGGAGATTGTTGAATCTAAACGAGCTAGTATTCGTCTATTAACGATTAAACGATCGTCAAAAAACAAAATTCGAATAGATTACAATATCGGTAATATCGTTGAACCAAATAAATATCAGCTTTCACAGAATATTCTTTATTAAAACTAATACGTACGTTTATTTATCTCTTTTCCTTCATTTTTTTATTTCTGTTGATAATAAAAAAAGAAAGAAAATAAGAAATACACCCGATAAGAAAAAGGAAAAGGAAAAGAAAACGAAGATATCTATCTATTCGATCAGTCGAATAGAATCAATTCGTTATCATTCATGATTAGTAATCGTTATCGGGAAGAATTAAGTCTCAATAATAATCAATTCCTTTGCAAGGAATTGACAAGATAAAATGGAGAAATTAAAATTATGGAAAACGTAAGAACTGGTGAAGCATATCAATGATGTTCGCGCAACTGACATGAATTATATGCGACGAGGGCACTTGCCTGCCATTCACTGATTACCAATTAAGCTTGACGCAATGTTGACGAGGCAGAAGAGACGTTGCATCCCTCTCCCTCTCTCTCTCTCTGTCTCTGTCTCTGTCTCTGTCTCTCTATCTCTCTTCCTCTCTCTCTCTTTTTCCCCTCCTCTTTCTCTCTTGATCGTTGTATATATATATATATATATATATATATATATATATATATATATATATACATGCACATATACTGATATGTTCTTCAGCTTAACATAGACATACCTGTAGCAGTACAGCCGGTGGCATTACAGCCAAACCGACCAATAAATCCGCGGCGGCCAAACTGGATACGAAACAATTAGTAACGGACCTTAGTCGTCTCGTCGTAATTACCGCTGCTATCACCAGTGTATTGCCGACCTACAATGGAAATACTGTACAATACCGTTTACGCGGAATTTCAATTTTCATAGAACGTGAAAGATAATTGACAAGAAGCAGGGATAAATTAAACTGGATGGAGATAGAAGAGATATCGTTGCCATTTCGTTCGTGTGAGTTTGCCTGCTGGCGAACGAAACTTCGGAATTGTCTATAACTGTTTTTTTTTCTTTTTTTTTCTTTTTTTTTTTTTTTTTTAACGAGTAGAGGAAAACGAAAAGATGTGCAGAGAAAAAGAGAAAACGGAACGTGAGATAAAAGGCTTTAAATACTCTCACTTTCTTCAGTTAAGAAAAGAAGAAAATAATTAGTTAACGTAAGAAGGTATTCAATGATTTATCTTTTTATCTGGATTATTCTCGTGAAGTTATTGAAAAAGTATATTTATTTTAAAATAAATAAGTTCGGAGTTATATTTTTTTTCTTTCTCAGTTTACTAATAAATATTTCTAACGAATGGTGCATAGGAAATATCCAATATTTCTCGATTCGTGAGAGAGAGAAGAAAAGAGAGAAAGAGAGAGAGAGTGACAGAAAGAGATAGAGAGGATAGGAAAGCGTCGCCTTAAAAAAAGAAAAAGAGAGATATAAAACAAAGAGAAAAGCTTAATCCATTGTTACAAACGTTTTCGATGGAAAAAACTCAACGAGGTTATCTATACGGAATCACCTATAAGCCAACGATTTAAATTCTTCGGCCATTTCCCTTCATCGATATGGAGGATTGAGTCACACGCGAGATGTGAATTTTTACCCGAGAGACTCGATTTATCGATATTCGTTGAAAACAACGAAACGAATATAAGTAAAGATGGGGATAAGAGGTGAAGAAAAATCGTAAAAGACATCAGAGATTTGCTTACTATAGTGACGACGATCAGCATGCAGAACAGAGCAGCCAGCACGAGATCGGTCCAATTGGCTAGATAATATTCCGTTTGCGTATCGCGTTCGTCCGTCGGTACTGTTCGATTCCATTGATAAACGTCCCCATGGTAATCAGTCGTTTGATTTGCCATGACGCTTATCCACGATCCATTGACGACGATTTCTGTTCACCCGTCCGTACGTTTCTGGACATCGTCAGGATTTCTGAAAGTACGTCAAATATAACAACGTCAAATAATTTTATTCGATCTCGTCGAATTCATTTACGAATTTTTTTCCATTTCGTTTAATTTCTTTATTCTTTTTTTTATTATCATTATTATTATTTATATATATTTCTTATTTATTTTTATTTTAATCCGATTCCTTTTCTTGTTTGTGAACTCGTTAGAATAACGAACGAAAGCTTTACTCGAACTATCGGTTCGATATATGTATATATAACATTCGGTTCTCATGGAATCCAAGACGAATCTATTCGTGTATTGATCCAAATAAAAAGGTATTGTTTATTCAAATTACCTTGCTCGTAATTGGATTAAAAGCTGTATTTGAATGTTGTTTCTATAAAATAACAAGCTATTGTTTGTAACTGTTAGCTGCTAATTTAAATTGTTTCAAATCGAAAATTCGGTATATTCGTTGGAACTAGTTAAATACGTATGTACATCGTCGCTGGAAGAAAATCGAAATCGAATCGATTTAGGCGCTTGTTTAAAATTGGCTAGCGTGTCTCTCGCATATTTTCACAATTTTAAGAGACCTCGTGGTTGAGATATTTTCGTTTGCATATGCACAACTTGCAAAAGGTTTACATATTTACGATCACTTTATTCTATTACTGGAAAGGTAAGATAGGGCACACGAAAGGAAGGACAGAGAAAGTGGATGCAAGAAATAAGAAAAAAAAATTGAAGAAAGATAGAACGAAGTAGGGATAGCAAAAAGGCAAAAGGCTACTTGTATCATAGAGTTCCTGTTTGCATACGTAAATATACATATACGGTCTATCTCTTACTGAAAAGTTGTCAGAAATGTAATACGAATGAAAGTAGAAATATCTATAGAATAGATATACATAATATAGTATTTTTATATATAATAGAAAAATATTTTTTTTTAATGGCGAAGTTAAGACCACAAAAATCATATCAGAAATATATTTTATATGAATTTTTTTTTATAAAAATCCTCGAATGTTCTATATAAATATATTCAATTTTTCATGAATATGAATTTATTAAATATCGAGCCCATCTTTTTTTTTTATATATCCAATAATAAAGGAACATGCACATCACGCCTTACGGCAATGGGCAGACGATTAATTTACAATCCACTGAAAATGAGGCACAATGAAGCCGAGAGAAAGAAGTAAGTCCGAGTTGGCACGAATTTGCTATAAAATATAGAATGCTTTCGGACAGAAGGTGAATTTTCTCTGCCGTAAATTTAATTATCTGGAAGCAATGGTGGAAAAGAAGAGAGAGAGAGAGAGAGACAGAAATAAAGAGATGGAAAGAGAATGAAGAAGAAAGCAAAAGTAAGCAGCAACGAATAAGGATAATAATAAATTACTCATCTGCCACGAATTCACAGATACGTTTTGCACATGTGGAGCCAAGGGAAAAGCAGAAACAGAGACTTCGTGATATCGCAATTAAAATTAATCTTTCGATTTATGAGTCGATTCAAGCGAATTCTTGACTGTCCCTTAGAGAACATCAATCAAACGCTAGAAATTTTTTAAGACGAACTAGAGCACGTACACTTATAAACATTTCACATTTTACATTTCTCATATCACGACTATAAATAATTGCTGGTCGAATCAAAATTAATTCTGTTAATCGGATTTAATCATAAATACACACAAACACACACACACGCGCATATCCATTATGTAAAAAATCTTCCTACTGAACGTGCTCTCGCGTAAGGTCGTTTCATAACGAGCGATCGATTCGTTGTTGGGCGGCTCATTAATTCGTGAACCCATCGAGACGAGAATTTCTGCCTTACCGCCCTATTATAACGGGTATGCTGATTAAATAAAATAACGTAAAACGTACGGATTCTCTATTCCAGCTCATTTTGAAGCCTTAGTATTTTCGCTTATCCCTTTTCTACCAAGAATAAGAAAATTTTCGAAAAGAATTTCTATAGGTCTTTTGAATCTACAATCTATCCTTCTTTTATCATATAGTAATGAATGCCAAAATTTTATTCTTTCGGAAGAACTAATGATAGAAGTTATCTCGTGCTAGTAGTTTCCCGAGTGAATCTGAACGAGCTAATATACCTTCAGCTAATGGCGCAAAATGATTAATAGTTTCGCAAGATTGTCGAGTAAATTTAAAGGTATACACATATATCAAGATTAACTCAAGAGTAAAGTACTACTGCCGTTAGTTTACGTCTAGTTTTGCTATTATAACGCATTACTGTTTGGTCATTGCCTTGTGGCACATATGAATATTGTTCTTCTATGACATTTTGAGAATTAATTTAATAACATTACGAGAACTCACTGTTCATGGAGTTAACAGTATGATTAAAGAGAAAGATAGAAGAGAAATAGAAATTGTCGATTTAGACGTCTTAAGAGAGTACACATCGTTAAGACTTCGTCTACGATGTTGCGTTAATAAGAAGGTTAACTAACTTCTTGTTGAGGTAACTTTAAATTTTATTGACTTCAAAGGAAACGTCGATTCCAAAACTTGTTTTATTTCATTTTACTTAATTATTTATCTTGACTATCTCCACCTTCGATTCGACTAATTTTTCTATTTTTTATTTAACAATTTTAAAAAAATATGTTCGATTATAAAATATCGAAATAAACAATTTCATTAGGTCAATAGAACGAAAGTAGAACAAAAATCTTTTACAAAAGCGAGAAATATGATGGAATGTTCTCTCATCTGATCTTTTAAAGTAACACGCTCGAATGATTTCATATGCGTACACTTTGAAATCGATGTCACGTATGTAATGCACTAGCGCAGATTGAAATCGTCTAAAAATGTTAACATCGGCACTGAGGAAACGTAAAGACGAATTCTTGGAAATTTTGAGATGAAACACGCTTTATCCTTTATCTCAGCGACTCGCTATAGAATTCTTTTACAAGTATTACGAAGAACAAAGATCTCTTATTTGTAAGACACGACGACTGACCAACTTTGTGACGATCTTTTATTCTTCCAAGAGAGGAAACGAATGTTTCGTGAGCAATGGAGTGAAAATAAGAGGAATTAGCATAGACATAGGTAGATGTCTGTGTGCATCTGTGTTCTCTGATCTTTCGTAGTATCCTTTTCACGAGGAAGAGATTCATAGAAAATATTTGGAAAGGACGAAGTTCGCCTTTAAAGTATCAATTAATAGAAACCTCTTTTTTTCTTTTGACTCAGTTTGAAATAATTTCAAAGCAGAAAAGAAAGAAAGAGAGAGAGAGAGAAAGAGAAAGACACAGATAGAAGTTACGTTCGTTTGCAACGTTGGCGTGGTATCTTGAACATATCTTGTGGTTATCTCGCGTCTAGTCACGTTTGAGAAGTGCTCTCGAGAATAAAATTGTATTCCTTCGCTTGGATGCATAATAAGAACGCTATAAAATGAGAGGAAAGGAGACGAAAAAGTGAAAATAAGGAAAGAAAACTAGAAGTAGAAAGAAAAAAAAAAGATGAAACGCACTCGCGCGCAAAGAACTAGTGTAGCAAAACAGTGTCAAGTCAGTAAGTATAATATCACAAGAGAAAACATAAGGGGAGATGAACATATAATACGTAAAAAAGTCGATAATAATATTAATAATACAATACGTCATATTATTATTAATTAATTAATTACAAATATCTCTTATCTTACCTGAGATCTTTTACGTTCGTTTTTAATTTTTTACTCTGTAAAAATTTTAAACTATGATTTTCATTGATGAATGACAAAAAAAGAAAAAAAAAACGAAGAGGGAGTAAGAGAAATCGTCATCGATGTTTTCCAAGAATTTTGTTTATCGGCACGAAAAATAATTCAGAAAGTGTGGCGAATCGATGAACCGATGATAGAAAAATTCTCGAACACGAATCGTTGATATAGAGGGTGATGGAAAGTGTAAGCGTTTCGCTATAAATAATGTCTGCTTTCGAGCATGGTTCTGCCCGATGCTAGATACTTGATGCAAGGAGAATGGTTTACGATGTATAAAACGTGTCTCGTGAAATTGGAACGAAGTTCGTTGAAGGATAGGATGATACGATGCTTTCGGGAAATTGCGAAAAATCGCTAACGATTGATAGAAATGGAGCGAGATAGAGAGAAAGAAAAGCATTGCATGCATCGAATATATATATATATATATATATATATATATATATATTTTCAAAGAGATGACGAATTTTTGCAAAGGAATTTTCTCCTACTTCAATTTTGATATACGTACATACATAGAAACGTATAATCCACTAGAGATTTTCGATCGTTTTTATCGATCTCACTTATTTATTTCTCTCCCACTTTTCCTATTTCAGTTTTTCATTCTCTCTCTCTCTCTCTCTCTCTTTCTCTCTCTCTCTCTCTCTCTCTCTCTCTCACTCTCTTGCCTCAAAATTTATTTTAAAATCGATATCTACTTATCTGTAGAAAGATCGTTACGTATCGGACTACCCTTTCGGAAGAGTGTATTCTTCCTGGATTTTCTTTTCTAGTAAATTTCTACAATTCGACTCGATAAGCTTCTTCTTCAGAATGAATGTAGTGGTACCAGTAAGATAAGTCAAGAGAGAATGGAAGATAGACAAGTAGATACTAACGAGACCGCGGAAACAAGAATTCCAGAAATGTTTTAACCTCTTTTATATATCTATATATATGCATACTATATAGTACGTAATACATAAAAAATATTGTAATATAAAGAAAATATTATAGAAGTAAAAAGTTTCGTGAAGTAAAAAATTGCATCTTTTTATTTTTATCCCTGAAAAAATTTTACGAATTTTTACCATTAATACTTTTTTCGTTAATTTCACAAAAACCGTATTACTAGTTTCATGTACCAAGATATTTTCATTGCTAATCTTGTGTATTCAACGTTGTTGATTATATCGTCCTCTATAAATATCTCTTTGAGGAAAGTTAGTAATTGTTTATTTAACCATACGAAATTAAGTGACTCTTCAAATGTTTGCAGTTTCGTGCTTAGATACCATAACGCATTAGTTAGGAAATCGTCGGGATCGTCTAATAACTAGAATTATTGAAGAGTACAATATAATAATAAGTTTGTAGCGGACCGAACTGAGTAAAGATGGATAGCCTTGAGTATTGAGAATAATAACTAGAAAAACAAAAGAGATGAAAATGACGTCAAAACTGAATCGATGAGGACAATTGATCGATGCACTTCGATAAAACAAATATTTGATATATTATCTTTAATCGTATTTGTTATTATTATTAACAATTGTTCAAAGTAATTGTAGTAGTAAAAATAAACAATTTCACAACCATACAAAAGACGAAATTTTTTTTTCTATTTCTATCATTAATACTCCTAATATTAATACTTCTACTACTGTTCTTTGAGATCGATTATGTTTGTTGGTTAACAAACCTTAAACTCGATGAAACAGTTACGTGAAATATTAGTTTTCAGTGGAGTAGAGAGTTTATGAGAACTTTGTGACTTTTGTGAAATTTCGAACTGTATGGGAAAGCCTTTTATACTATATTCATTGTATGCATCATAATAACATTAGCTTCCTCGATTCGAAGGAGCATAAGAGCATCGATGTATGTATGTCTGTGAATATATAATATGTATGCGCTGAAGTACATAAAATATATGTGTTCAAAAGTTTCGATTTCTCTGAAAGAAAATTTACTCATTTACAACGAATACATGATAACAGAACAATAGTTAATAGTATAATTATCGAACATAAATTATCACTTTTTGTAAAACATGTTCCATGTCATTAGTTTTCAGAAATAAACAGAATTTTTTTTTAACTATTTTTCTTTGGTAACATTAAACAATATATTATTTCTAAATTTTGATCTTCAAGCTTCGAAAGAAACTTCTTATTGATTCCATCGATTAAAAATTTGTTTTCTGATTCTTGTCATGTCTAATATGTTCATATAAAATAATAAAGAATCTGATTCTTTAAGCGAGATAAACTTAGTAATATTATACGTTCTTTATTAGTATCTTTTCTTAAACAGGAGAAAGCAAATATGATTGATTTGAAAGAAACAAAAATATTAAAGTTAACTTAATTTTATAATATAAACTAAAAAAATATATATATTTAAATTAAAAATATATATGTTTATGTGTACGTGTGTATAAACTTCTAAGATTTAGCTCATGTTTATGGAAATCTTAGTTCTCTCTCTCTCTCTCTCTCTCTCTCTCTCTCTCTCTCTCTTTCTTTCTCTCTCTCTCTTTCTCTTTCTCTTTCTCTCTTTACTGTCAAACATCACGGTGTAGGTATATTGAGATTACTCAGATATGCTAATTAACTAGGTAGCTTCTTCTCGCTCCTCCTGTCAAATTTCCTTTACTCCTTTTCTAGAATGTTCCTCTAAAATCAGATAACACATTTCTCAAAGCTCTGTTGTTTTTAGACACAATAATCTCTATTGTTTTTGGCAAAAGCTTTATCTCAAATTTTCTATTGGTTCGTAAAATAGATCAAATTTAACGAGTGTGCGAAGTAAGCTTTATTCGTAGAATATTATAGAATATCATAACTCGTTTCAAAAGTTTTTCTGTGTATTTCAATAGGATCTTGCTAGAAATTTATTTTACTTCCTTTTCGAATACATTCCACATACATATATACATATGTCGAGACGGTATTTAACAAACCGAATAAATAATACGCTCCAAATATGGTTAACATAATTCTGTTGTGATTTATTGAATCTGTTGAATCAGCGATTATTAATATTAATTCGCTAATCCTTTCCCACAAATTGCTTATGATAGTTACTCAAACATGTAATGTCGATATTATTTTTAAAAATATTAACTTTAACGAGTGAAAATTGGGAATATACGAATCATCATTGATCTTTTTCGATTCGATAGAAATACTAGGATGATTTAATATTCAGAAAATGAACTCGGAGCGAATATTAGATTCCTAGTTGAACGATTAGCCTTTATCGATGATAACTCCCAAACGGATATCACTCCGTTTCGTAATTAGTTTTCGTAGAAACTGCACCTTCGTGTTGGCCGACGTGCAACTATTCGCCTAGCACGTTTATTAAAGCCAATTCGTAAGATTTATTGACACAGAAATTAAAGAGAAAATCTTTCGTTTTGAATCGTTCCATCATTTATAAGTTATCCCAATGTAACAGTTCTTATTTTCAAAATGAACTTTCTTGATGATTTCTTTTTAATAAGTTTGATTATATAATTATACAATCATTCACAAATCAATCTTCTTTGAATCCTATTAAATCGCTTCGATAGAAGAAGTGAAGTTTAGTAAATACAGGTAAAGCTAATTTACGTTAGAGTATTTAATCTATGTTTAAAGCCGTAGGACAGCGTTATTCGACGTTATCTTTTTGGTCAGCTTTTTTAAAATCTATTAAAAAATTTTATATCCGCTTTGTTCCCTTATCTTCGTCATTTTATCTTTACGTAGTAATTTTTATTAAAAATAAAAGAAGAAAAAATTCTCCCTCTCCCTTTCTCTCTCTTTTTTACTCTCTTTTTTAAATTTTATACCAGCCATTATCCAAGAATCTATCGTATAGTTTACATCGTCGTTTGTAATACTTTTTAACCAATATGTAATTGTTCTAAATTCGAATTTCCATTCGGAAATTCAATCTGTCGATGGTATTTCAAAATGCTTCGTGCAACTGGCAAAGGCACTAACCACTTCTTAAAGTTCCTATCTCTCTTGCTTGCCTTTTCATTCCTTCCTTATACGAGCTCAGAATACGACCAGCGAACTATTCATATTCCTTATCCTCGTAACTGCTTTAACTATTTTACCAGGTTTTCATCTTTACTGTACTATTATATTCTCTGACGATATACCGTAAAAAGGAAAACGAGAGATTCTCAAAATCAAACTTCACGTTTGATTGTTAGAAAATTGAAGATCGTCGATAAGAGTACTTGTATTTTTGATAGTTCTAAATGAAATATTTTAGATGGATACATCGATTGAAGTGGAACGGATAATTTATTGCAATTTTATATGCTCCTCGAGCATATGCGACTTGGATAAATGAGTTTTATATGTTCTACTTTTTCTACTAACTCAACAAGTATATCTATGTACGTCGACAATGTCTTTCATACTTTTAGCGAATTTCTTTTCTCGTTTCTCTTTTCTTCTCATTCTCTCTCTTTCTCTACCTCCCTCCCTCCCTCTCTCTCTCTCTCTTTGTTGAAATATATCCAAAGAAACTTGATGGGTAGAATATTTCTTATAAAGAATTAATATGTAACATTAAAATCTTTTCTTATTACTTAACGGAAGAGTAATTAAAACCTCCTTTATATTATAGCTCTTTACGAACAAAAACGTAGATGGATTTACGAGAATGGAAATAACATGTTTCAGGTACTCTATATTCTAAAAGATATTCGTATTCGTGTGATATCGAGATAATTTTATTCAACGATATTGTTGAGCGTACAATGTCGAGGGTTAATATATTCACGAGTAAACTTAACAGACCGATTCCTAAAGATTTTCAATATTGTTACATTTTGTAGTTCGTAGTAAAGAAACGGTATCATATACGTCGTTTGTTATTAAAATTATATCTCTTCTGTTATAATAACAATAAAAATGATAACACGCCAGATGCCGAGAGATTTGTTTTAATCCGACTTATTGACAAAGTTTTTACGCTTTATTTAAAATCGTCGAGTATGCGAAGAGAGTAGCGAATTTGCGATTGAAATCTCATGGATAGAGTGGAAAGCGTCATTACTTTTCTCTTGAAGGAAAACTCCGTTGAAATTTCGTAATACAATTCACCGGAAATTTCGTCGCTTCGGCTTCTTCGTGTTTCTAAGAGAAGACAGTTCACAGAACAGATGTAAATCCGATAGTATTCATAAGCTCCTTCCGGAGGACATAAAATTCATACAGTTGATGTGGCTACGTTACAAATGGATGTTTGATGGATACATACTATGTTTGATAAAAATTTATTTTCTTTTTGATAAAATTCTATTATGTCGGATTAAATCAAATTTTTATAATATATAATAAGAGATTACTACGAGGTCAGTTATATTAAGGGAAGGTTATACTCAGAGATACATATATCTATTTCGTAATGCGAATCATTTATATATAAATCGTATCGAAAGAATTTACACGATTGACGATAGAAAACGTTCGACAACATATTTATAATCCTTTACCAGCGAAATAATTGCTCTCTTCCTTTCACTCCACCCCTTGTTTATGTACCAACGTAATTTCTCTTTTCCCTTTTTATAAACGCTACTAGATACGTATGTGATTTCTAGAGTATATATATATATATATATATATATATATATATGTATATATATAACATATATAAATATATAATATATAATATATATTACATTTTTTTTAATACTCTTACGACATATCTGATATCTAGTCACCCGAACATTAATCTTCGTCTTGAATTTATCGTATCCTGTTAATGGACATTTAATGATAACGACTTTGTTTGTTACAGGATGATATTTTTATTAAATTTATCATCTGAGCTTCCTTTCTCTCTCTCTCTCTCTCTCTCTCTCTCTCTCTCTCTCTCTCTCTCTCTCTCTCTCTCTCTCTCTCTCTCTCTCTCTCTCTCTCTTATTTTTTTCAGTTTTCTTTTAAACCAGATTAGATGAAAGAAAAAAAGAGAGAAAAAAAGTATCATTCGACTATCGAATATTCTAAATATTTCGACCAACGTAAGTAAAGCTGTTCCACTTTCGAAACAGGCAGTATGCTTGGGGAAATATATCCGCGTTTTCTTCTTTGAAAGCAAAGCGCTTTTCTCGTCCTTGAGTCAGTCTCGGAAGCACTTTCGACGGAGTTACTTTCGAGAGAGAGAGAGAGAGAGAGAGAGAGAGAGAAAGGGAGAAAAAGAAAGAGAGAGGGAAGAAAAGTCGAGATTGCCATGGAATATACTAACCTTGGAGGTGTTATCCAATGCGTTACGAACTTATGCGATATGTCTGAGAGTATCTTTAAGTTAAACGGTATTTGTCAAGGAAGTTGTATGAGGCACGTGTGTGTACAAACCTAAATACACAAAAGATATACATATGTACATATGTATATACGTATAATAGATATAAGTACAATCACATATTTACGGATGAACTTCAGTTTTCTCGCTAAGAGAAGACGAATATATGTGTGTGAGCGTTCTCGCGCTCGTAATGTACCTCAACATTAAATTTCACACACCAGCTATGCACGAAAGATTATCAAGGGATAATCTACTTACGCCCCATTGTCTCGACTTTCTAAATCGTGCCTACATAGTACGGATTCTTACCCACTATCTTTTCAAGCTTTCTTTTCAAGCGTATTATTTCAAGAAAAGGGAAAAAGAAAACGTTGTTTGCGAGATGTTTTTTTCATACGTCGTCGTTCTATTGAATAAAGTATATCAGAAAAAAGATAAAAAGGATGAAAATGTTCCAAGTATTTTTCCCTCAGCGATCGAACGCAAAATCATAAGAGCTACATACAAATTTTCTATTTTCGTTGGAAGGAAATTACGCGGCCTGATGATAATCCATAAGAGATACCGATAAAGCGTGAAATTGAATTTTCGAATCAATCGGATTTAAGATATAAGTAATATTTGAAAAAAGAGAGAGAGAGAGAGAGAGAGAGAGAGAGAGAGAGAGAGAGAGAGAGAGAGAGAGAGAGAGAGAGAGAGAGAGAGAAAGATACTTTATATTATATTCAATATAATCCAATGCATTTATTATTTTACATAGACTCTTAACATTTGTGAAGCTTTTTATTCCCTAAAAAATGTCATCTCTCTCTTTCTCTCTCTTTCTCTCATTCTCTACTCTTCTCTCATTTTTTATTCTGAACGTGGGCGACGTTTCACGGCATGGAATTGGATTCACAATTCGATCTATATAGCTTGCGTGACAGCATTCGAGCGGCGAGTTCTCGTACGACGCCATCCCGACGTGACAGATTAAACCTTTGAATTGTACCGTGTAAATTACACTAGCCGCTTGCAGCTCGTATTTGCTCGGAACTGGCGGGTCGATGCACAAGACCAACCAGCAAACTATTTGTAGAAAAATGTTCGAATCTTACCGAGGTTTTTGATGCAAATAACTTTTATCGGAAAAATTCCTTTCATCGCTAACGAAACATTCGTTCCCTTGTAATCATAACGAATCAAAAAAAAGATCCTTTTCCCTTTTCTTATTTGAAAAAATCATCTCTACTTTTTGTCCTGACTTTTCTATTTTATTCCTTGCAAATTTTATCTCATCGGTTTATATCAGAAGATTATTTTGAATTATTAACCTTCTCTCGCCTCTACCTCTATTAATTATTATCATCGTAGTTATTTGTTCATCTTACCAATGTCAACAGCAATAACATTTGCGTACACTACATGGCGGTGTTCTCCATGTTCGCTACTATATTTCACATTTCGCTTGGTACATGCACATGTACATACATATACACATCTACATATACCAACGTAACTGTCGCAGATAGTTAAATTTACGAGTAGGATATACTTACCAGCGCAACGTGCCGAAGCTACAACATAGTACGTTTACGTATAATCGTTGTTCTGGAGTCGACTATTGAGATTCAATTCCCCAATTTAAATGTTATATTCTATTTGCTCGTTCTAATAGCTTTTAGTTATCCCAATGTATTCTTTTTTTCTTGAGTGATGTTTCAGGATATGAGAAAAAAAGGAAGAAATAGAGGGAGAGACGAGATGTAGCATTTTTTAAATTTCCATAAAGCATTAACGCTGTGGGGACGCTTGATGTCTTTTCTACATTTTAATAAGAACAGATTTATTAAGGAGATGTGACGGTTGTCTAAAATAAATCTATAAAAATAAAAATAAGAAAAAAAATAGAAGGGGAGAGAGAAAGAGAGAAATAAAAAAAGAACATATAATAATGTTACAGTATAACATCATCGAGTAGGAATGATAAATAAATGAACAAGATGTACGTGTAATTATAATTCAAACCTTATAGACAATGTAGATACATTAATATATATCTAAATCTGTATACGTGTGTGTGTGTATATATATATATATATATATATATATATATATATATATATATATTTACGTAGTATATGCATGTAAAGTAAGATATTGCTAGAGGATGATGAAACTGGAACGGTTCCAGTTTCATGATCCCGTCTACTCTTTGGAAAATTTTCTGAGAAGAATTCCGTCGGCCTCTTCTGGAATACTTTAAAGGGATTAAACATACCCTTTTTTTATTTTGGCATTGTACTCGATAGAATGGTGAAGAGTACTCTTATATATATATATATATAGTAGTTCTCTATCTTGATCAATATTTCAATAGAGATTGATTTCTCTTATTTGAGAAGTAGAAAAGAGATAATGAAAACACAACATTATTAATATAAAAGACTTAATATACATGTTCGTAATTTCTCAAAAACCCTTACTATTATTGTTCGATCGAAATAAAAGTTTGTATAACTACTCTTTATGATCCGACAGAGAGTTTGGGTTATTTAACTTGCCGAAAATTCAGACTACTTAAGTATAACACGACATATGGTCTGAAATAATGCAAATGCTTGGTATATTACTTCGAAAGAAAGAAATACAAAAATATTTTTTTATACCTTATCTGTCCGTCATGTTTGATGGTTGGAATATACTCGTATAAGAATATTTTAAATGAGGGTAAGTAAATCGTATGAAGTCAAGAGCGAAAGTGGACGGAGTGGCGTGCTGAGTGGTAACACGCTGTTGGAATTTGAGCTAGGATGGTTATGAGATAGCATGGAAATACCAGAGAAGTTCACTCAGCCATTCCGAGGTCATACCATTCTGCTAAATTGTGCGAAGCATTTCTCTGTTTCGTTATCCATGATCCGTCAGCCATAGCTCGACATTGCCATGGCTTATCACGGTTACGAATAAACGCTCGATTTCGATTCCATACAGCTTAATGTTACCACCCCGACTTCCATCAGAAATACACGTTCCATATGCAATACGATTCTTTTCAATCTAACTGATTTTTTATTTTTGAAGAGGAAGATCAAAAAAGAGAAAATGCATTTCATTGTTGCAATTATTTTTAATCGAGTGACATAATAAGGCCAATGAGATTAAATTGAAAAAACTAAACCTATCTGAAATTTTATTTCAATATGTCTAAAGCATTTTACTTCACTGCCAAGAACTATCGCCAGACGGTACAATAAAACTATTGCGAAAAAACTCTCTTTTTCACTGCCTTCTCTCTCTCTCTCTCTCTCTCTCTCTCTCTCTCTCTCTCTCTTTATTTTTATCTTTCTTTTTCTATCTCTCTTCTATCCGTTGTTCTCTATGTAGGAACTAAAAGAGAAATTTTCTCTTGAATTTTTTGGCCGATTTTCAGCCGAATGCTTCTAATTCCTTTTTTTTCGAAAATCTATGTAATTCAAAGCATCCATTGGAATGTAAAACGGTGGATAGCCTCGAGGTTGAAATCTTAATGGTACGTTTGACCGGATATGATTAGAAAACGTGATATTAAGATATAATCCATAGTCGGCGTGTTATCGTGCGAGGGAGGTACTCAAATCGTCGGAATAATTCCGTGCCAATGTGAATGAATAATACTCGAGGAGGATTGAAAGAATGTCAAGGACGTCATGGTGAAATATATGTACTCTTTGTGCTAATATAAAAGAGGAATGGAATCTGGTCCACGATTGAAACAAACTGGCTTCTTTGGCACACGTTGGTCTCTTTTTTATTCAACGTCCTTATCGATTCTCTTTTATTTTTAGACGTTTCATTGCCATTAAAATTTTTCGTCTGTGCAAACATTTATATCTTATTTTATCAACGTTAAAGTAACGCCCCGTTAATTTAGCAAACGTTCCTTTGAACGAGCTCTATTACGTATAAGCGACGTCCGATCTTCGATGTAATTAAAACGAACTCATAAAAAGAAAGAAAAAAAGAAAAAGGAAGGTAGTTAAGGGAAAAAAATACATCTTACGGATTTTTCTTTTCAAAGATTGCTATTTATCTTAAGACCTAAAAAAACCCTTCTACGGGAAGATTTTCTTTTCTTTCGATCCACTCATTCAACGATCCTGAACGTGGTCGTAGTCGTAATCATGATCGTAGTCGTAGTCGAGAGCTTGATGAATATTATACATCCGAAAGTTATGGTCGAATCAATATGAAACTGCCGAAAATGGGGCAAAAGATAATGGCGTAACATAGCGCGTGGCTGCATTTTGCATACATGCATTCGTTTGAAAAAAGGGTGAAAGGTGAAACACGTTGGCCGAGAAAAAGAAAGAAGAAGAAATAGGTGATGAAGGTGAAAGAAAGAGAAAGAAAGGTAGAGAGTGAACACGAAGAAAGAAGGAAGGATGGTCAAAGGGAAGGGACGGGGAGGAAAAAAGAGAAGAGGATTTAAACCGCAAACGTAGGAGAAATCGATAGTCTCGCTTTTGCGAGCTGCCAACGAAAGTAGCAGACCTTTCTCTCTCTCTCTCTCTCTCTCTCTCTCTCTCTTTCTCTCTCTCTCTCTCTCTCTCTCTATCTCTCTCTCTTTCTCTCTAGTAAATCCAGTAATTTTTCGAGAGCATTAGCCGAATTTTAAGACCTCTCGTTAGCATCAGCTTATGGACAACGAGTAGCCCTAGGCTACTTGAATTAATTTACATGCAACGACACTCCGGACGACCCTAACGGTATTAAATGCATACGGAATACGCTATGTTACGAGAATCTCTCGCACTGATGACGATCACCATTGTATGCATTTCAGATGCGATTAAATCGTTGATGATACGCTGTTATGTAAATGCTTGTACCACATAAATCACGATCGCGTATCATTGATCATTTGCTTTTGGCTTATGAAGAGAAAAAGAGATCGGAAGAGTTAGAGTAATGGCGATTCTGATAATCATTTACATATAGAATGAACATTGAATAGTAGAAAAGTGTTTTGAACGCAAACCTGCAAATCCATTAGGTACGAACAGGTAGATAGGTAATAAAAAAACTTGAACAAGAGAGAGAAAGAGTCACTTTATACCTAATTAAATCACATGTTATGCATTCTGAGATTTCTAACAAACAATGGTCCATTTCCGAAATTCGAAGCTCTGCCTTCGAATCGTATCGAAACTCGCCAGTCGCATTCTGTTTGAATATTCTGGTGCTTGCGTATCGATAACTCGATAACTGTCTTCTCTCTCTCTCTCTCTCTCTCTCTCTCTCTCTCTCTCTCCTCCTTTGTTTCTACATCTGTGATTGTATATAAAGAGTTTACACATGTAGACATGTATATAAAACAAAATTAGCATTAAAATGTATATCTCTTTGTGGGATTAATCCAATCAATATTTAATCTTCGCTCTTGCAAAGTAACTTTCTCGCAGATTTTGCACTTTTTTTTTACATGAAAAGTGGATTGTGTAAAATAACAGAGAGATTTCACTGAATCGCAAGAATTTTCTCTTTTACGTTTCTTTTCTATTTTATTTGGTATGTGCCTATGTATTTTTATTTTTTTGTATTTTTATCTTTTCTCTTTTTATTTCTTTTTCTTTGTCTTTTTCATCACTGCGCAAAAATGTAATAACGGTTGAAGAACACACGTGTTCCAGATTTTTTAAACAAACGTTACGTACGTCACGACACATTACACGGAATCCCGCATGATAATCCTACGCATTTCGCACATAACATTATACTTCGAATATAGTATTTAATATCATCTATACATTCACATAAATCGTTCATATAATTTATGATTATATTTCATTATCGTAACGTCTGAATAAATGTCCGATTAAAATTCGTTTTGTTATCAAGATCAAACAGAATATCGTTTTAACTATTTCAAGCTGCTTAATTAAAGGCCTCTAAATATAACAAGCTTATATCTGGGACATACGAGAACAACGAAGGTATTTTCTGTATTTCGTTCGACATTTTGTTTTACAATTATTTTTCTTTTTCGTTCTATTTCAACTAAAGATATTTTTTCAATTACATTTTTGTAACAGGAAAATTGGAAAATTTACGTTTAAGCATGATGAAATGCAACAACGAGTACGCATAGTAATTGTATGTTAATAGACTTCTGTACTATTTAAAAAAGAAAGATTTCATTCGAAAACCGTAACTTATATTAGAGCTGAGCTTATGTGTGTTCTAACTTATTATAAGTCTAAAAGAGAGAGAGAGAGAGAGGGAGAGAGAGAGAGAGAGAAGGAAGAGAGAACAAACACAGTAGAAGAATAATGGATCTGCAAGTTATTCCTTACTGTATATACCCTAGAGTATACTTAAGAATATACATATATATATAGATTATACGTATACAATATATTTGTATATACGTAATATATACGTATATATGTAAGTCGACACAAATACGAATAATAGCTCAAAACTGCATTATTCATATATTTAGGTATCACGTATATACATACCATTTATATAGCGCACAATGAAATATTTCGTATGCGTGTCACGTATTATCAAATCGTTTTTAGTCGAGCGCTGACTGGAAATTCGGATATAGTATAATACATAAAAGAAAAAGAGGCACAAAAACAGCCCATTCAATGTATATTTTTCGTGAAACAGCGAATTTCAACTTTTTCTGAATTTCCACTTCTGCATTTTAGGATTGTTTCTAAGAGACAACGGGAATATTGTCTTACGAATTTTCCTATTATCGTTCTTATAGTACGAGCTTATCTATTTTTAAGTCATGACGAAAGAAAGGAAAAACATTGATTTTTTTTTGTAAACAGTTCTTTTTTGCAAAATGTCAATGAATCTTTTACGAACGTATTCAATGTTATCAACTTTTCATTCGTTTCTATCGATTTCAATAAATTTTATTACAAGCTTCGATCCTGTAATCATTTCGAAACCATGTAAAAATCCTTTTTTCGATCAAATCTAACGGTGCCATATACGATCCAGAAATCATATTACGAATTGAAAATACGTGTCCGAAAGGGATGAAAGACTCGATTATAGTACGGAACGAGATCGTTTTAAGGTTCTTCTTTACCACTTTATAATCTGACACCAGCTGTACGTGTCGAATGAAAAGAACGAAAAAAGAAAGATGGACGGATGGTTGAACGAAGCGTTTGAAAACTATTGGAGAGATCTTGCAACGTAGAAGAAAAGTATGTATGTATACATATACGCGTTTTCAAGACAAAAATTGGATTTGATTCGAGAAACGAAAGATTCCACGACGCGGAAGAATTACCTTGAAAAAAGAAATACTATGATATATATATATATATATATATATATATATATATATATATATACACACACACATATATTGTTACGTACATAATAAACATGTAACAAAAAGTTTATCTGTGCTGAAATTCACATTGAATCATAAATCTCTTTTTCCCACGGTACGTAAATTCGTAAAAGAATCCATCTGTTAAATCATTCAAAGGTTTTTATCTATTTTCAACGGTTGTTAAGATATCTCTACCTATTTACGTTCGATACTCTTTTTCTATGGATGCATCTACTTTCTTTGTTCATGGAGATAACATCGAGGACGGCCTTTTCAACGCGTTCTTGCTCGTGGAATAATGCGTAAGTACGCACGTACATACATATCGTATAGGGCTTGAACTTTGACCGAGAGGAAGGAGGAGGAAGTGAGAGGGAAATGGTCCATTGTTCGTTGCACTACGATGCAGGTACCTGCTATGTCGAATGTACATATACCTATATACATATACATATATATGTGTGTGTGTGTATATATGTATATATCTATGTATGAATTAGAAGTGAACGCATGTATGTGTGTACGTTGGTCGTCTTTCTTTGTTGAAATAACGTAAAGCTTTGTTTGCTCTGGGACCTATGACAATGAACGAACGAGAAGCTCATAATCAACTTCATTTACACGACCAACTCGGCACTTCGTAGCTCACGATTTCTCTTGCTTATCGGTATACACCAAGCAATTATCGATGTCTAACACGTTGATGATCGAATTAAAACAGTCCTAACTAATCGATTTATACGAATAAATTTAAGAGCCACTTGAGACAGTTCGAGTTTAACGATATCGAATAGGTCCTGGGTATATGGCTTACATAAGCTTTCCGTTTCTTTCTTTTTTCGCATTTAAAATGTAGTTTGTTCATTTCTTTCTTTTAAAGTTGTTTCAGAAAACCTCGTTCCTCTGGGTGGTCTAAGTGACAAAGCTTTTGCGATATTTACCAATCTATTTCTCTTTAAAGTCTAGATACGTGGTCACTTTAACACCTCCTTTTCTTCAAAAGCTGTTTCCTTTGTTTCTTGGATACTACAATTTGTCCGAAGGGTTCTTCCTTTTATTGGATTTCTGTGATTTCTTCTTCCTCTTTATTGCAATTTTTTTACTTTTCTGATCTACAATACTCGTTACTGATTTATTTAATTATTATGTAATTTTTCATTTTATTATAAAGTTTTTATGTTCGACGATAGATAATGCATTTGTAGGTGTAAAAAAATTAAAGAATGTCAAGTAGTCTTTTTAGTTCTCTGAAAGTGAATAAAATTGAAGAATCTCTTCAAGGAGAGCCTTAGAATGTTTTGTCAGCGTTATTTTCAACAACTCGTATCGAAGCATCGTGCCAATTTTACAGAGAATAATATGCTTCTTTCAGTTAAGTTTTTCAAGTTGAGTTTTACAGTGATAGTATTACACTGTCTAATGACACATGAATAAACGATAAGACGCGAGAAGGTCGAATATTAAGTTTAAAAAATTTTTCTATTTATAGTCCACAAGTGAGAGTACTTGTGACGGTACACTGTATGCATCGATGAATCAAAAGAATATTGACTAGTTTTCCATTTAAAAAGTTTTCAAAATCTTGTAAAAGTTTCACGATCAGAACATAAAAAAGTACAGTGTTAACGGTTCTCTTGAATTTCCTTTATTATAACTAAACGTCACAGTATAAAAACTTTGTATGGCACATGGAATCTCGAAAAAAAAAACTTATGAAAAATCCTTTTCATTTGACAATACGTTTGCTTTAATACAGTACCGTAGCTAATGAATGATCACGACTATATCTCATTTAACGAAACTTTTAAAAGTCTGACATAATTCAACATGAAAATGTTTCCAAAGTCATCCAGGAATTAGTTTCGAACGATACGCGAAAGCATTGAAACGGTTAACCGCTTTAGCAAGAAAAGAATATCGTCCGTATAAAACAATCTAATTTCTTGCTATCTCTTTACCCAGAATTCAGATATCAGATTTCACATTTCTAGCAGACACTTACGGTCAATTTCACAAGTTCACTTAAATTCTTAATATCTAAATTCAAGATTGCGCGTATTCCAACATTAATTCTCAAGGAAAACTCGTAACACGGTGTAATCTTGGCGAGAACAAATGGAAACCTTAGCGCGAATAGAGCTCTGATTTTATCTTACGAGCATTTTACATAGATTCGTGACAACTAAAAAAGTAAAGCGAAACACATTTAGATTATCTATAGTATTCTTCGTTGGACGTGAACAGGATGATTTATAAGCGGTCTCCTGTAATACTGCAATTCTTTCTATCGCTTGTATTTTCTATTATTTGTCTACTTTTCAAGGTAATCAAATATACTCGGTTTCTCTAAGTAATGAATCATCAAGTGATAGTACTTTGTAAATTATAAATATCTCTGTAAATGTTTCTGTAGCAATTTCTCACTCCGCTTAAAAAAGGAAGATCTCGTTGAAGTAAGTACTTGGTGAAACACTTATCTCCCTTTCTGTCTTTTTTTCTTATTCTCCCCCTTCATCCACCTATTTCTATCTCTCTTTGCAAGGTGAGAGCAAATAACAAAAGCGACGTAGTCCGAAGGAAATCACATTGATAGTCACCTCAGCGGTTTCACAAAGTACCAACGCTGTTCCTCCGCATGGAATATCGATGAGTATGCATTGGCAAGACCAGAAGGCACCACGAAGGACGATACGAACTTCAAAGGATCTCTTATTTATCCACCCTTCTACATCCTTCTGCTCTTTTTAGATCAAGCGTAACCGATGATATGGAAAACGGTTGAAGGTATACAGGAAGAGAAGGATTAAACGATGAGGAAGAACATCTATTTGTTATAGTATAAAATACACTTTTTTTTATTAAATATGAATATTAATCATCGGACATGATTTATTACATCGTTACGACAGTATTCGTTCGACTTGAAAATAAAGTGTCTGTAATCTTGTTGAACGAAATTATCATAAAATTCATTTTTATTATAATTATATTAATAATATATGATAACGAGTAACTACCGATAATTAATTTACAAACACCGATATTTACCTATAATTTACAAACGTCCGATATATATTTCGTAGATTTGGAATGAAATGCCTCAAAGAAGAAATTATAGTATCGTGAGCCAAACCATCTCTATTTTATAGCTAATAATTGCAATGTAAACAAATAAACTTATCAAAAAGAGAAAATATAAAGAAATGTTTTCTTATGGTTAATAGTTAAGAACGGTTTAAGGGATGAAAGGAGTAGAAATTAAGATAATCTCCTTTTATGTATAATCGATTGATGCTTCCAACGGATGAGAACAGTTCCCTACGGCTTCCGTGAATGTACTTATACTTGTTATAACCTCTTGATATCATGCGTATCCTCTAACATATATTGCAAAAGACGTCCTCTTTGTGAGATATCCTAGTGACTTTCGAAGGGGTTGATAATCTTATCAGAGATCATCTTGATTTCTCCTTTGTAATTTCTTAATGGTTTCGAACGTTGATATCTTCCCTAATGACCTCTTATAATTAAGTTGGAATCGCATTGAACAATTCATGATGATTAATTCGACGATTAAAATCCTTCCAAAAAGGGCAATAATTTTGAGTTAATCGACTCACTTCAACAAGACTCGTTCTATTGTGAAATAATTGGGAAAGATGAGAAATTATGAAATTTGTTCTCGCCTCGAGTAATGTTTCCCATTTCTATAGAAGTATTAAAAGACTTAAACTATTTGCAACGAGTACGTTCTAAGTTCCTACTTCGACTATTATAATGGTCATAAAAATGAACGAGCCGTATGACAAACGCAATTTATAAAACGATTCGAACAGCATCCTTCTATTCTCATAATAAACAACCTTTTGCTAGTATGCTGTACACTGTATACTCATCGACTAAATTCCAGTTGGTTAGTTGGTACGAACGAGGCACCAACCAACCGGGATTACTAGTTTCTCTTCTATTTTGCGAAATACATTCATGAGAATTCATCGTGATACCAGTAGAAACAAGAAAGGAGTAAGAAGAGGAGAGAGAGAATTCCTAATCGATGTGTATCGTTTGTATATTCTCTCGACCGTGTTAGAATTTGAGTAGAATAAACGATGTAATATTAATTAATCATTTTATCGTGTCTTAATCGATACCTTTCACAAACAATAAACATATTAAACGAAAAATTAAACTTTTCTTTGCTCATCTTCCGTAGATAGATTGTTCTTTTGAGAATTATTTGTACGAATGAGCCATATGAATAATAGATATTTCGTCGCAAAATTTCAAGTTAAACAGAATGGAAAAAATGCGAGGTTTTTCATTGATAAATTTTACGCAACGGCGTGTATCTATTTTGAATGGATAACAGTTGTTTCGATTAAGCGCTACCGAATTCCATAGAATTTTTCAATTTTCCTTGTACGTAAAATCGAACAACGGGACTCGTTAATCGCATCGACAAGTCCGTGCGATAAAATGTGGGATATTTGATTTTTATATATTACAGAATCGTGGTTTTCAAGTAACGGTAGAAAAAATCGATAAGTAAAATTAATTGGAGAAAATACATACATACATACATACATACATATATATATATATACATATATATATACACATATATATACACATATACATATATAAATATATATTGGATATGCACTTGTATATTTAAACGAAATTGATTTTACGCGCCCGATGGATCAATCAAATGACTACCAAGCTTTATGCTTCATCAAACGTTAGACTGATTTGATCGAAATAGCGAACTCGAAAAATACGTGAATAAGTTCAACGGAATGACGAATATAGAAAAGTCGTCCCTAAAATCTGCTGACGTATAAATTCAAGTTAATAGAGAGCGTTTCGAGCATTAACGAAGGCGACAATTAAAATAAGAGGAAATTTCTCCTTCTGGAATCGCGAAAATCTCGAATTTTGGAAACGTCAACGAGAAGAGAATAGCAATAGGAGGCTGGATGAGAACGTACGTATGTAAGTTTAAATGCCTGGTCATTATTTATAGACGATGACAACGTTACCAGACAGGTCGAATATACAATCTCAGGATTTCTCTCGTTTATATATTCTCTGCAAAATCGAGACAACAACAAACAACAGAAGAAAAGAGAAGGGTACATTCGAATGAACCTAATGATTATGTATATACATATATATATATCTATAATATGTATGTACGTATGTACATATCCATGCAGTGTGATATGGAAGAATGAAATTTCGCAAATTCATACATGATTCCCTCATCTGGCATCATTGATGATTCCATGCGTTTAACCATGCATTCGAAGCAATGACGCTTATTTATCATAATAAACGAGCAAGGTTAATCATTTCATCGTTCTTTCCCGCGAAACATCCATTATCCTGAAATTATCGTATAATTCTTTTACAAACGAAACGTGATTAATAATAAAAAAAAAAGGAAAAGTAAAAATAAATGATCACTAGCAATTTGTTCAACTTCGATTACAACTTTGTACGTACATCGTTGAACGTAAGTAAAACTCTTATCGATATATGTTATTTAAGGGACTACATCCTTCTAGAGAAAATAGTCGAAATTTTTTTATTCTTTTGAATGATCGGTGGAAATGAAAGGATTTCTTTTTTTTACTCAAAAGTACATGTACTCAACCATAAAAAATTATCAAAAAATATTATTAAACAAAATTATGCATAAGGAAAAAAGATATTTCTAGGTGGATGTAGACCCTTAAGACATCATATAAAAGTCTCTCGGAGGTACAAGAGAAAATTTTTCTCAAAACCCTCCGGCCCTCATTTCTCACTCTTTTTTCTCCCATTTCTCTCTCCCTCTTTTCTTCTACTCTATTTCTCTTTTATATACCTGTCTTACTCTGAGAACCATACTCTCGAGCGTATTTTCTCGCAAGCTACGAAAACACGCGGTTCGAACACTCCTCCACGTCGTTGTTTCCGCAATGCAGACGGACGAACAATATCAATGGTGCGTTGAAAGGAGAAGTGGAACCGTCCACGAAGACTTTCTCGTTGTTGTGTACGCACGTTATCATGGATTAGAAATGTAAAAAAAAAATGTGTTTCTCCAGGTAGTATGACTCGACAAAACAAAAACAAACATCGATAAACTTAAAAGCCGACTATATGTAACGACATTTCATTCGACATTCTTATGAATTAACCATGATTTCTTCATTACCATCAACCGAATGATAAAGTTTTTTATTTTTCTTTGTTTCTATTTCTTTCGCTTTTTCGTTCTTCTAATTCAAAATATATATATGCAGTGAATAAAATTTTTTTCCAAGTTTTGATTACTTTCCCGAATGTGGATTCTTTAACGAGCTTCTATACTCTGTTAACAAATTTGTCAGTATAATTATACTCTTTCTCTACGAACGTACTGACAGAACTGTAATTTAGTTACTCTGTGCTTTTTCGAATAGTCTGATGTTCGAAATTGCTTTTTGTTCGGGTCAACTAACTATTGATACGAAGTTTAATGTAGTCCAAGTCTCAGTAGAATAAATTATACGATGGATACACGTAAAAATAAACAGAGTGAGAGAGAAAGAAATAAAGAAAATAGGTAAACAGCGTGTACAATTTTTTCTTACAGATCTCTCAAAACTAGAAAGCCATAGAAAACTGATATATAAAAAATGATTCGAAATATAAACGAAGAAGAAAGAATAAACGTCGAGTATAGGATAGAAGAAGAGAAAAATTATCAAGTTTTACGAGCAAGGTATGGCGGACTTTTAGGAAATAGGGCAATTGAGATCAGTGTGAAATGAAGAGCGCGAATTTCGGTCTACGAATCTTCGTCGATGTTTCTCGTTCTCTCGTATTCCTCGTAAAATCGAATGACTCATAAAAGCGATACGATTCAAAGCGAAAATCCAAACAATGTGGAGCATTGTGACGACTTTTTTTTTCTTAAAGTCAACTTCAATTACGTTCGATTATTCTTTAAAGCTTTGCTATTTTAATCTCTGCGTACTTACTAAATACCAAAAAGTAAAAGTTTATGAAAGAATAACTCCATATTCGATTCGATATATTGTACGTCTATAAACAGACAAACGCGTTCGTTAAAAATAATAGATAGAAGGATAAACATGAATTCATTTTCGATACTTTCGCCATGAATGGATTGAATCAATTCAATATTAATGCATGGTTTATTACATCGACGTCCATCACTTAGTAATGCGATTAAGAGCAAGCGTAATGAAAGCCAAGTATTTCATTAATGAACTTTCGTTAATATCCTTTTCCACGGGCACACGAATAAATCGATACCATTGTCAAATATAACCAAAGTTAAGTACTCTGTCAATACATGACTCTATCACGGATAGGATAGGGTCTTTTTTGGACATTATGTACATTAGCCTAAGCTCGCGCGCTTATGTAATGTATTCTATACTTGCGAAATATTTCGGATAGTATCGTAAAATCGATCAAAGATAAGAGAGAGAGGGAGAGATAGAGAAAAGAGAGAGAAAGACAAATAGAGAAAATCAAAGTGAATTACCGTAAGAAAAATATCAAGATTAAATTGTCCGACGCGTTATCTAGAGTAAGCTTTGCTTTAAAAATGCTCTAAGATTTTTCCGATTAAGAACAGAATCTTTATGGAACGACTTTCAGGAAGTACTTACTTCGAAATAATGCTATAAAAAGGAAGATTGCGATATCAATCCCAAACAACGGACTATTCGTATGGTTTAGCAAAAGTCAGGAGAATTTCGATATAGCCCAACCATACATAGTGAGTTATAATACTCGAAAGTCTGCGAATGATGGATTTCCTTGCATCGTCTTAATTCTTTTCACGATCAATTTCACGAGGAAACCTGAAAATTTAACGAAAATCGAATCAAGATCTGTAAGCGGCTTTCTTTTTACGATTCTCAAGTTATCATCTCGAGTTCCTCTTGAAAGAAAAAGAAAAAGAAAACAGAAAATAAAAATAGAACGAAATATCGATAATGGGATTTAAAAAATGTACTCCAATAAGTTTGGTGAGGTAAGTCGATGATGGACTTCTCTGAAACTTCAGAAATCACATGTGTGCATGAAATTGGAGAAGTTTCACGTAGCAATTCTTCTATTTACTATCTATCTCTTTTTTTTCAGTTATTCGATCGATTTCTAAGTTCAATGAAAAATTTGATATCATGGAAGATTCGTGAGTGATAGCGTAGCTTGAACAGCGTAAATACGAGATTACGACACATGTACTCGCACATATTCATTCTATTTTCCGTTTATATCGATCGGTCGCATGAATATGTCTAAACAGATTGCAAGGATTACTCAATAAATTTTAATAACATACTACCATCCAACGAACACGTATTAAAGAATTATTCTTTAATTATTCTATATTGCGATATTGTTAATTAAATCTCTTGCACGATTCTTCTGTACTCCTAAGAATTTCTCCATGGGGATAAGATTTCGTGTTTAAATCTCATTACGGATTCAATGTACGTTCGTCTTGATACAAACTTCTAATAGAGTGAAAATGGGTAAGATTAATAGGAAAAAAAGAGAAAGAGAGAGAGAGAGAGAGAGAGAGAGAGAGAGAGAGAGAGAGAAAGAGAATATAGATTTAGAAAAATTGATCATCGGAGTTAAACTAACGCAAACTATATCCTATCTAGTAACTTGCCTAAAAATATATTCCTAGTACCAAGAGAAAGCAGCGGCTTGTGTTAGATGGAGCAGAAAGAAAAAAGGAAAGAAAGAAAGGAAGAAATAAAGAAAAAAGGAAAACCCAACTATGTGGGCTTGAGGGCTTTAAGCTGCGGAAAAGGAATGACGGGCGCGTTGTTTCTTTGACGAGCAATGAAAAAAAATTGTTCTCCATGCAGACATCAAGGTAATTAAGGCTAGCCGTTCGTTGCATATAATGTTTTCAGAAGACTTAAAATGAAAGGAATATAGGTATGTAGATAGTAATGCCTAAAAGAAAAATCAGTATAAGTTAATTTTCACGAGTTTACGTAGAAAATGTCGTGGTATTATGGCAGCTCATCAATAAATTTCTCTTTTTTTCTCTCTTTTTCTATCATGAAACCTTATTAATCACGGAAATGAGAGATTTCGGTGAAAACAGTGACGAGACGTTCTATAAATTGAGAGGAAGATACCTTCGTGTCTCGTGACCTTTTGATTACGATGACTATAAAGTTGAAGATAGAAAAAAAAGATATTGAGAAGTAAAATGTTCGTAGGTGTGCATTTTTTCTTTATCGGTCGTTTTATTTTCAGCAGCATCGTCCATTGCGAAGATTCAATTTAAAAACTTTTGTTAATTTCTTAATTAAACAAAGTCGATGTAAAATAACGCTTGGAAAAGAAGAAATTAGCGACAAAAAGTGGGGTTTACGTTTCGAGAAGAAAATAAGAGATAAAAGGAGAAGGAAAATATTTTTCCTTTTCAATCTCTAAATCAGCTATTTAAATCCATTTAACTTTATCCTTCTATTTAAATAAATTCCTCAACCTTAACGGTGATTCGATTAGATTTAATACGATAATTGCTAACTAAATAGTAGTTGTTGTTGATCCTATTTATTCATGCTTCCACGACATTATTCTGATACGTTAATTCAACTTCACGATTAAGAAGAATGAAAAGCATTCCGAGTGATTCGTCTCGGCGAAGACAACGTTACAGATAAAAGAGGAAAATCTTGATTTATCTTTAAGTAGAGAGTAAATGACATTAATTACACGGTCGCAAAGTCTTCGGAAATATTAACTCTGAGTTTACTGAAAAGTAAGAGTCTTCTCATGCTTCTTCTATTTAATTTTTTATTCTACTTACCATATATCTTTACTTTATTTCTTTCTTTTTTATCTTTATCTTTGATTATGTAAAAAGCATAGCACCATACGATAATACCAATCAAATATACGATAATAATATAAATAAATATTAAATTATTTGACAGATTAAAAAATTTATAGCCATCCGTTTTTCTTTCCTTCTCTTTTTCGTTTTCTTTTACTCATATGATTATTGATCTCGTTTCTTTTGACTTACTGAAAATTCATTTCAAAGAGAAAATAACAGGCCGTCCATTCTTTGATCTCTCTGCCTTTCTCTCAAACATGACATTAGTGTATTTTAAAGAAAGAAAAAGAAAGGATAATTTGCTAGAAAATAAGAAAGAAACAAAGAAAGAAAGAAAGGCAGAAGTTCCTTGATTCTGTGAGCATATAACTAGACCGAAAGAACGCTTGTCAACTAGACCGAAAATATAAAAGGAAAAAAGAAAGGATTTTAACACTATACCGCTTAGCAACGTAACCTTTTTCTGTAGGAAGCTAGGCGAAGTGAATAAGTACGGTGGAATTAAATTGCAAGGAAACAAGGTAAAAGCTGGAATACGAAGGAGTCGTCGACGACGTCGTTGGACTCGAAAATATAAGGTAATGTAATACCATAAGGTAATGTAAATTTTCCAAAGAGAAAAGAGGAAGCGAGAGAGAGAGAGAGAGAGAGAGAGAGAGAGAGAGAGAGAGAGACACGAAAAAAAGTGCAGAGAATGAAGAAACGAGAAATACATAATAAATGTTCACTAATTTTTTGAACGTTTTCCAAGCGTGCAACTAATTTCTAGAAAAGTACATTCCTTTGTCTTTTTTCCTCGTCTTGATTTGGATCTGCATTGAAACTTATCTCGATCCTCTACAATTAATCATCTTAAACACGATCAACGTTTAATTTTCATCGAGTCGTCTATCCTTCCTCCGTTTTTTGTCCGCTCTCGTTTTAGAACCTTCGTTTTTCCGCGACATTTAAGATAAAAAACGCGCTCGGCGAACGAAGACTCCGATTACCAGAAAATGCACGTCGTTACGAAGGTCAGGCTCAGTGTAATAAGAGCGACGATAACGAGATTTACATAGTTAGGTGGTAACGGGATAGCGAGTGGTCCAGACTACCAATTTTTTTTTCTTCTCTTTTGTCCTCTCGATCGATTACGAAAGTTCGTTCACTGAATACGTTTCTTGTTCTTTCTCCTTAACGTCAACGTTATAACGAGATGTTTAATTATTTGAAAACGTCACTTTCTATTATGCAGCCTGAAGTAAACAAGCCTGCAGACATTATGGAATACATTTTTAAATTTGCTTCTTAATAATAAATACGATCACGTTTTCGTCGTCTATAATAAATCTAATTGGGTGTTCGTTCGATGTTAATGTAAATGCCGTTAGCACAAAATTGTTTCTATAGTTCTATTCTTTCTCTTTCTCTCTCTTTTTTCCCTCCCTTTTTTTCTGTTCCGTTTTCAAATGCCCACGTAACACCATCGTGATCATAAATTAGGACATTCCACGGATTCTAGAATGTACGATGCCGAATTCAATTAGATTTAGGTAATACGTATTTTTTCCTTTCCACTGCTTTTCGCCAAGCACGAAGTGTCTGTCGTGTTTCGACCATTAATTACACATTGTTCTCTATTTGGGACGTAAGATATGAACTGGATAGAACTATGATATTCATCGTTAGTATTTCGAAATGAATATGAAGTTGTGTGTTTCATTTGGAAATGTTTCGGTCTTTAAAAGAATAAGTGTGACATGAATAAGGGATGCTGGTGAATTGATTGATTATTGATCTGCATACAACATCGAACAATTTTTATAGAATTATTACTTTTTTTTTACATTATTTCATAAATTTTATTCGTCGATTTTAACGTACTTTGTTTATTATATTAATGATTTTTATTTAAATGAAACACGAGTCAGATTATCTTTATCGGTTAAAAAATATTCTTCTGTTCCTGATTGACTAGTATCAGTTTTATGGATATGATATAAGAAAAGTTTTCATTTTTTAAATTTCCTCAAAAAATAAATATATTTTACACATTTTTGTTTATGGAAAGTCTGTGCGAATAGTACTCTAAAACTTTCACTTATTCATCGGAAATCTTCCGTACAAAATATATAAATGTTCTTGTTCGACATATTAATATTGTTCAACATATTGTAATATTACAAATCTTGTAACTTACTCGATGTAATAATTAAAATCCTCTTCGATGTTGCACGATGGCCCAATGAGAGTGTCGTTCATCGATTATAAATCACGATATCGACGTTTAGGAACTGTGCAAATAAGATAGACTTATCGCGTTTAATAATGCATTTGATTGAACGTGAATCATGATTCGAATCACGTGTCGTGTAAAAATCTGATAGACTTCCGAACGATTAAAATCTTGTCACTGTAACGAAGAACAAAGCGTGAAATTTCGAAGATGATAATGAAATTTTGATCGATTATATCCTGTTGCTCGTGTAATAATTGACGAAGGAATATTGTCAAGGATAAATGATTATTATAGTACACACTGCCGTATTTTGTAAAATAATGATCCGATAAAAAAAAGTTACACTAATTTCGTTCGATATGATAAATTTTTTCTAGTTTATATATCTTTCTTTTGTCGTCATAAAATAGGCACTGTCCACTCAATCAAGATAAAAATTATTGACAAAGATACTTCTTTGTTTATACTTAGACTACTTTTAATTGATTATATTCCACGAAAGAAAGTTTATAAAATAATTATAACGTAGAAGAATTGAGTTTAATTGGATTATTTTTTGGATAAAAAGAAAACTCCGTTTATATTTCGATGTCATTTATATCTAATAAAGTTTAAAAGTCACCAACTTAAGAACGACTATAGGGGATATACAGAAGGAGCATGTTTTCGGCTCGGCGGTCGCGCGCGTACTGAAAATCCCAGAAACCACCCCCATCGACCCTAGTGTTCGCTCCCGTTTCCATACAGATAGCGGACTGTATTATATCCACAAAACGTATCACATTTGTACTTACGATTTAAAATGTTTAACTTTTATAAATGAAAATTAAATAATATCTTTTTTATTGTCAATTTAATCTTTCCTTTTTATAATATTTTCGTGACTTAAAACGATTTGAAATCAAATTGAATTTAATCGAAATCCTTTCATTGGCGATCAATTAATTGTTATAATTAACGTTTTATCATCTTTCGTTCATATTTCTTTTTTTTATCTAGAAAAATATTGATAATTTCTTACGTAAATAAAATGAAATAAATTTTTAATGAAACTCCAGTAATGGAATTTGCCATCTCGATTTTTATAAATGAGAAGTATATCGATCAAGAGTACGTGACAATAAATGATGTACCAAAAATCAAACTATGAGAAAGACCATCGGATAGAATTCTCACGTTGTCACGTTTATCTGGTGGTACGTAGTTCATTTACGTAGAAAATTATATGAATATATTATCAAACAATATCAAAGCGAAATGTTGTACCACTACAATATTTAATGAGCATTTGAATTATTGATATTCCAATAATTACGTTCTTCAGTAACAAAGGAAATATGTTTGAACTATGACGATAATCATGCGTAATCTATATATCTGTTATTTACAATCTTTTATTGATTAATTTTTTATATTCTAGTGTAATTTTACTTTTTCGAATATGCATTTGAAATGAATCGAATAAATAAATATTTACATTGGTTTATTATCGTACTGTGACAAAAATCATATAGATGGAAAAATAAGATAAAGGGATTGAATATAAAAACATAGTTAATTCAGTCGCCGTCTTATCGAGTCAATATCGTTGCATTTAAGAGGACATGCAAGTCAAATGTATTATCAAGTGCGGCTTTAACAAAATTGCAATAAACCACGATAAAAACGCAATGTCCGATATAATTCTATTCCCATTGTAGACATTTTTCTTCCAATTAAATTAAGATATACAAATGTTTTCTCTTCGATTGAGAGAGAACTCGATTAAGTCTATTCACTATCTTTTATTCGAAACGTGTGTTGTAAGTTCAGCGACAGATATGAATAAGATTGTCCCGGTGATCTGTTCTATTTAGCACAAATAATCGTAAAACGCTTATCATCTTGAAATATACAATTTTATTGCTATATTTTTTAAGAAATTTAAAATAGAAAAATTAGAAAATATTTTCTTTATAATTTTGAAAATGTATAATAGATTCTCTATCACAGGCAAATAAAATTTCTCAGCTTTAAATATCTTTTCTATTATTCTATATCTAAACACCGTTAATAACTTTTCAAACATCTTTAATATCAAGTTTCTCTCTTTGATCTATATAACATTAAAAGAAAAAGAAGAAGATTAGTAGGGAAAAAGAAAAGAAGAGGAAAAAAGGAAGAAAATTAGTAAAAAAGAAGAGATGAACATAACGAGAAAAGAAGATAACGAGAAAAGTCCGATCCTCTTAACAATCTAGTCTGGGAAAAAAAGAACAGAAAGAAAATAAAAGAAAACCGGAAGATGCGATAGAACGCATACGAGTGTAAAAATGATGAAACTCAGAACGAGGAGTAGACATCATGAAGATCGTTTCACCTACGCAATAACAGAGCTCAATTTTTCCTAACAATAAGAAGGAGACCTTTCAAGGGACCTACACTCGAGAGTTCTATACAACACTGAGAGAAAGTAGTCCATCCAGAACTCCACACCCAAAGATCTCATCTGAGAGATATTAGAATAATTAATCTAAAATAATCGTTTAAACTATTATATGTAGCCATTCACTCGGTAGTATTTGCGTCACATTAGATTTCGTACATAATTAATGCCGACTCAGGTCTCACGACGCGAAGGTTGCTGCATCTGAAAATTTATTTATGACTTTGCATATAAAAATATAAAGCGGTGTGTATTCAACACGATCAATTTTAAATCGTTAGTACCGCGAGATTTATTTCTTGTAGCTATACATTTCATTGTCGTTTTCATAGCTCACCTATATCACGAATGTTCCTGTAAATTTCATTTTCAAATATTCGTAACTTGATATAAGATACTAACAAAATTTTTACTGGAAAGTTCTTTATTAAAACTTGTTAATACCGATTATTTTCGCGAGAGAAAAATATTTAAAAATGCATTGAAATATTCAAATTGCAAGTAATTATAAACGCGTATGAAACGAGAAGATTCTATCCTTAGGTAAGAAATATATAAAGAAATAAGAAATTATTCACGAGTAAATCTCCGAAGAAATTTACTTGTGGTCACTCGATGCTCTTCTATTAATTAATTACAATCAATCAATCATGCCGATTTGGATCTTTTATTCTCGACATGGTTGAGTGATCGGAGGGATTTAAAAATTCACGTACTACTTAAGAAGTTCTGCGGTAGCAAAACACTCGTCTACGATTTAGGTCGAAATTGAGGATGAACCACGTAGGTGGTTGGAAATGAAAAGGTCGATATCAATGTTGGTTAAGATCTCCTTCAGTGATGCACTGACTCTAATATATGCTATTTTTTAACTGATGGTTATTGTGTTGCACAGTGTGCAACTGTCACAATGATATACTGACTCTCATATATGCGAGTTATTTTTTAACTGATGGTCATTGAATTTATTTCGCGAAACTCTATTATCTTTTATAAATATAGTCTGTGCAACTGTTAAAAAAGGAAAAATACTGATTCTAATAACATTTACATACTTGTTTAAAACATGAAACGAGCAAACACTGTTTCTACATCGCGATTTTTAGTTTTAGCGATAAAAACACTTGATTACATTATTCTTTCGTGTGCGTTTGCAATGAAATTCAGAAAAATTTAACATTATAATATGAAATAATATACTTTGAACACATTTCAAATTGCTTAAATACTTCTAGAATAATCGAAAATATAATTTATTTAAGTTTACTCGTTGGAGGAGAAATTGCTTTGATGTTTACTCGACGGAATGTAAAAGAAAACTGTTTTGATAACAAAGTCACTGAAAAGTTTATGTTTGTTGATATAAACAGACTACAACTATGCGTTCAAATTTTAATGTTATTTAAATATCAATTTAAATTTATTTTATATAAAATACGTTTTTCGAGCAATGGTATATTTAAATTAATGTGTTATTTATTATGTTTATATATAAATTATTAGAAAGTATGAAGTATTTAAGCTAAATGTGGGATTTGCGCGTGTTGAAATTTTTATTTTTAAGTATTTGTATTATTTGGGTCTTATGTTCGTTGTAATATTGCTAACAATATTTTATTATTTAACTATTAATTAATTACAATTCACGTACCTCGTAAATTGTTTAAATGTTTGTGGAATAATTTAATTTATTATTTATTCACACACGAATTCACGATTTATGTTTATCGAAAGATTAATATTAAATTATTGTATCTTTTCAGAGTTTTATAATATTTTAAACAAGATATAATGTACACAAAATATGGTAAAGTACTAATATTGTACTAATGTGTACAGAAGTACTAATATTTAAACAATAATACATTCGTTTAAATATTATATAACTCAAAATGAGCATTAAATATAAAATTATCTTAATGTAAATTTTCAATACTTAAAAATTTTGATCTCACAACTCTTGGCCACATGAAATATCAGCAAAAACAAACTTTTAACTAACTTTAAAGATTATCGAATCAGTTTTCTTTTGCATTCCAATGAGTACACATCGGAACTATTTCTTTCTATACGGGAAAGCATAAATAATTTATAACTTCATTTATTTTATGTTAATGACAAACTAATACTTAAAGAATAGTTTATGAAATCGGGAATTAGAGTTGATGTCGATTAGTTCTTCATCATCATAGAGCAATATACTCATTATCCGATAACGAATGCTAAAAATAAATGTAAGTACATATATCCAATAATTATTCGAATAATTCTTATTATAACAATGATATTAATTATTTTGCTTCTATTTTTCTGTTTTAGAACTTCATTGCAGTCGCGCGCCTAGCAATGAAGTAATCGAGTGTTTATATCGTTAAAAACCAAATAGTCGCGAAGTAGAAGCAGTGTTTGTACGTTCACGTTTCGCGTTTTAAACAACAAATGAACTTGCATCGACTGCGTGCAATGCAGTCGTTAGAGTCAGTGTTTGTTCGCAAAGTGTTTGCTTTTTTAACAGTTGCAGAGACTGTATTTATAAAAGACAATAGAGTTTCGCGAAGTAAATTCAATGACAGTTCGTTAAAAAATAACTACCGTGTATTAGAGTCAGTGCATCACTGAAGAGGATCTCAACCAACATCGATATCGACCTTCTCATTTCCAACCACCTACGTATCGTCCATTCTCAATTTCGACCTAAATCGCAGACGAGTGTTTTGGAGCCATTGCAGAACTTCTTAAGTAGTAAGTGAATTTTTAAGTCCCTCCGATCACTCAACCATATCGAGGATAAAAGATCCAAATCGGCACGACTGATTGGTTGTAATTAATTAGTAGAAGAGCATCGAGTGACCACAAGTAAATTTCTTCGGAGATTTACTCGTGAATAATTTCTTATTTCTTTATATATTTCTTACTTAAGGATAGAATCTTCTTGTTTCATAATTATTTGCAACTTGAATATTGTAATGCATTTTTAAATATTTTTCTCTCGCGAAAATAGTAAAGAATTGGTATTAACGAGTTCTAATAAAGAATGAGATTTGTGATAGATATTCTCTGAATTACAAGTGAAATCACATGATTTCTTCTCTAATAATCGAAGTAATCGCTTATAAGAGTTAGAGTCCGAAGATTTTTCATTATAATTTCAAATAAAAATTAATTGAATATTGAATCAATTTTGTCGATAAATGGAGTCTGAAACATTTTACATTAATTATTAATTATTCTAGATTAATTATTCTAGTTCCTCTTGGGTGGAACTCTTGCCTATGGGCCCTTAAGAGGGTCCTTGGATGAGTCTCTTTTAATAGGGAAAAATCTAGCTCGATTTTGGTACTCTGGTTTTACTAGAGTGGAACGATATTCGATATGTTCATCTCTCGTTCTGAGTTATGTTATATTATTTTTACGTACATGCGTGTTCTGGCTTTCTTTTCTTCTGTTTCTCTTCTTCTCGTCTTCTCTTTCTTTTCTTTTCTCCTTCTCTTCTTTTTCTCCAGGCTGGATCAAGGAGTATTAGACTTATCTGCGATCGAGTAGTTGGTTGACAAGGTACATCGACGTAAGTCCATTGTATCTTCGAATGGCTGATTCATCATCAAATTTTACATATTGGAAATATGGATAGAATGAAAGTACTCGCGCGCGTGTCGGCGGACACAAGTATGGATATTCACCAGCACGATTAAAAGTCCAACGATAGACTTCGTTTTATTGCTTGAAATTTCGAATAGAAGATCGATCGTGTTAGAGAGCGATTTATGTAGCTGCCAATGTTGCGACAGTCCTGTTATCCATAAGCGACGACTGACACTCCTCCAAATAGCATTGGGAATTCGAAATTCCCGTGGGTCTCCAGATGCAGCAACTTCCACGTGGTGAGACCTGGGTCAGTATTACTTGCTATCTATCGAAATCTAATCTGATGCAAGTACTATTGGGCGAATGGCTGCGTATTTCAATGTATTTTCAAAATCCCTTTAATCTAACTCTAAACATTAAAATACTAATACTTTACATTGCTAATAATGATATAAATATATACGTGTATATATATGTGAGTGAAAATTTTTATTTTAAATTTTAATTTTTAAAAAGGGAGGTGAACTAGATCATGATATGAATAAAAATCTTTATTTTGTACAAAGATGTTTAAGTCTGTTAAAGTCGGTAAAATGGACGATTTTTAATTAAATATATATGTATATATACAGTATTACAATATTGTCATATAAAAATTCTTTTAGATTCTTTAATATTTAACATGCACAATATATCTAAATACAATACATACAAAAGCTATACATTTTCTATATCTGTTTCGTTCATAAGATCATTAAAGCCGAAACTACATTTTGTTATATTAAATTTTTTACTTTTTCTAGTAGTATCTTTTTTACATCTCCTCTGAATTCTTTCATATATTGGTACATAAGATTCTATATCATCAAATTCATCAGGAATATCGTTCATTATGTTTTTTGTGATTGATACATCACGATCACATTTGATAGAGTTACATTTTGTACTTCCCATATCTTTAACAAGATTCTGATTACTCGTTGAAACAACTACGCTATCTGAATCACTTTTAATTATGCTAGAAATTTCATTAACTCTATGCTCATCTTGAAAAGTATATCTATTACATATACTATCTATTACCCCGGTCATATTTAGATCAGCATCCTCATTTTCGCTCGTAAAATCTTCAGGAGAAAGCTCAAGAAACATCCTGTCTAATGTACTATCTAATTTTACCTTAACTTTTTCTAATTCTAATACTCTCCTCATTTGAGGCGGATATTTAACACCATCCTTTGAATATTTTACAAAATTCTGATCAACATTCTTGTCAATATTATCCTCGTTAGGATCACATCCTTGTTTAGATCTTTTCGGCGTTATACTCATTCTCTCAAATGATTCTTCTAATGATAAAGGTCGAGTTTTTAAAATAAAATCGTCGATCTTTCTATTATTTTGATCTTCGACAAGCTTTTTCTTAGTTTTTCTTTGAGGCTTTTTCACGTTACCTTCGTCAATGGTATTAATATTTCTATCTTTATTTAGTTTTCGTTTACTAGTGGTTTTTTTTTGTGGTTTCTTTTTATTCTTTTCCATTTCAAAAGATTCGACTAAGTCCGGATAACATTTCAAAACAACGACTTGTGGTTCGATAGTTACAAGCTCCTTATTTGTAATATCATCGTCGTTATTTTCCTTATCTGATATGTCATAACACATTTTTAACTTCTCTCTTATACCAGAAGTATCTGTCCATATGATTTCATAATTGGCGATAGATTTTATATTCCGTACTTTCTTTATCCTTTCAGGTATAAATAAATTATTTATCGAGAAATACATATCAGGAGAAATACTTGGAAGATAACGAAGCTGCCATCTTGTTGCTAAAGGAAAAATTTTTTCAAACGCATATTGTGGCTCCCAAGTTAAATATTTATCAACGAAATCCTAAAATAATTATTCATCATATATTTATGCACGTATCAGGAATTTCGTTTTTATACAACTTATATTATAACTTACAATATATTTATCTATTTGTGGCTGTTTCCATTCTAAATCTAATTTTGATGGTATAGAATGTTTTCGAATCAAAAATTCATCTAAGAGTTCCTGATCTGGAAAATCCTCTTTAAGACGAGCCTTTTTTCTAATTTGTATCTCGTTTAATATAAGTGTTCTTTCCTCTCTGTTAAGTATGATAATGTTTTTAGATTAGAGATGAATTATAATTAAAAGAATACAAAATGAAAGTCTTACTTATATGCATCTTTGCATTTAATAACAGTACCGCATTCCATGCAACCTGATTTTGTATGTTTATGTAATTTTCCTGTGTGACCACATGATGTACATACATTGGGATTTAATAAATCAGCCTCCATTTTTTCAAAACTTGTATCAGTACTCCAACTTTTTATTCTAAAAAATATTATGTTCTTTATCAAATGTTAATGTACCAATTGTAATTCAGAAATATAATATTTACCTTTCTAAAACACAAGAATCACTGACAGTTTTAAAAAATTTCAAAGCTGCCTCTTTCCCTACACCATTTACACCTTCGTTATAATCACATCCACATAATAAAGCAAGTGCTATCATTTTATTTCTTCCTAAATTTAGAGTATTTTCTATTTTTTCTATATTATACTCATCAACAGCTCCACCAGTACCAGATCTATTTCCTTGAGCACTTATACAAAAATTTCGATATACGACTTTTGCACCATATAAAAAACAATCACTATCTTGACTTATACAACCATCTACAAGCTAAAAAATAGAATATAATGAACAGTCTATTTTATAGAAATAAATTAGTTCCAAATCACTTACACCATCCTCATTTAAATAAGCACACATAGCTTCAGCTTCTCCTTCACTTTGCACGCATGCTATACCTATATATCTAAGTAGTTCTTTGCATTCGTTAAGAATTCTATTAAAATTAGTTCTTCCTCCTTTCCTAGCAATATTTCTTTCCTGAAATCCAGCTCGAATATTATTCCTCTTTTCAATAGTTTTGTGTTTTAATGTCGGTGCTTTCCCCTCTAATACAAATACCGGTATTATTCCTTGTGTAAGAAGAAATGCAGTACGAAAAAATAGATTCCTATAACAACGCAATTATATACTTAAGGAAATGCATCACATCGTAATAAACTTAATCTTATACATAATTGTTACAATAATATTTAAGTACAATATATACAAAATAAAATATCCCTATTATTTATAAATATTTAATGTAACATTAACAAGTAAGGTTATACATACCTAAGATACATTTTCGGTTGAACGTTATGATCAGTAACGCTTTGACTATCTACTACCCAACAACTCAAATCAATTGCTATAACTTTTCCTTGAAGTTCGAACAACGGTCTTCTCTCGCATAAAGGTGATAAAATATTCCAAAGATCCTTTACACCCATTTTGATAATTCGATTCAAAACTCATAAACATTTACGAAACATACGCAACTCCGCATAAACAATGACGTGACGCACCTAGCGGTAGTATCTCAAACTAAAATTAAAATTTTCACAATTCGGATTACTATTAATTATAAGTCCTACGTCATATCGTGTTATTGCGTAACTTATATTTACCAAGAAACTTAATTTATACAAGCATGGTTCGTAAAAAATGAAATTGATTAAAATTTTGACGTAAAGATTTCATTAATATCGACGGAGCACGATAAGATCGCGAAATGTACATTGACTTTCTACTTTTGTCACAGAGGTTCTCAAAGTCAGTTTTATAAGTTCACCTTCCCCCTCCATAGAAGAATCTTCACATTTATGTTCATTCGTGACGTGAACATGTGTTTGCGTATCGTGAACGTGCTCTCGCAATCTTACTGTAATCTTTGAATACGAGACGTGTTTGTACCGTTTAATAAAATATTGTAATGGCAGATTGGTTAATGGTTTGTGTAATGCATCTTTAATAAAAATAAAAACGTAATATGAGTGGAACATCGCGCAAAGTGAAAAATCCGTTGCTCTCAGCAGCTGGTATGGGATCGCCTTTTGAATACTATCCGGAAAATGCCCTACTTGTACCAGTTACACCTGCAACACCTGCCGTACTTCGAGACGGTAAGTTTATAATAGTAATGATATAAGTAAGCCTGGGTGGGGCTCGATTTAAAAAATTCAATATTGTTTAGGTGAATGTTTTCTCTGTATACGAGGGTATAGAAACAAAATAATACATCTAGATTTAACCTTGCTAATAACATTTTTTATACAAATCTTAGATACTATACTACCATTTCTTTTCCTTTCCTTTATCGTCGCATATGCGACATATATACAATATGGAATCCACGTTACACGGTCGATATGGCAGGTACCTAACCTCATTTTCTTATCTTTTACTATATATGGGAAATGAGCAGTGATTATAAGTGATATGAGAATTTAAAGAACTTAGTACTTCTTTATGTAAGATTTCTATTATTTTTATAGAAAATTATGTGTATCTTTAATCCGTAGGATTTTGTCGTATAAACATTTAGAATAGTGCGCTCATACAGAAGAGAAATTACTTGATATGATTATTACAATCCTCTCATTTGCATTAATTTAATTATTATATATAATGTAATATTTGTTGAATGTAATCCTATAATGTATTGTCATAATTTATCATCGTTTCTTTTCTATTAATTTGTTAATCGCAGAAGTTTATATTTTTATTTTTATTTCAAAGTCTCATTATATTTGTTTGTTAGAATTAATTCTGATTCTGATCCTTATTCCATTAATTATTTTTTAATTTTAGACTTATTGGCAGAAAATTTTATTCTTCAAATAAAAGTATTGTTTAAAAATGAGTTTCATAGAATCTAGTTTTTCATTTTTGAGATAATTACATGAAATGATTTAATTATAAAAGTCTAATTAATTAATTGGAGTCGCATTTTTCGCTTGACGAAAAACAATTTTGACTCTAGCGTTTGTCTATAAATAATTAGAAATTAGTATTATATAATGTAGAATTACGCAAGCTTCAATTAACAGTAGGAAATCAGAAGCTAGTTCTTTCTGCTCGCGCGGGTGTTCGTGAACCGTATCGTTGTGTGTAAGGCAAATCGTGACTCTTTCTTTTACGTACACAAAAAACTATAAGTACAATAATTAAAATTATTAATAAAAGAATTAACAATGCACCGACTGTAATAGCTGCTATCTCTCCTTCGGATAAATTGTCCCAAGCTGAAAAAAAAAGTTACTAGTAAAAAATAAAAATTAATAGAGGAAGAGAGTGAGAGAAAGAGAGAGAGAGAGAAAGAGAGCGCCATGAGATCTTTCATTTTATTACTTTGAAAATTTGAAAAAAAATTTATTATTCGTGAAAACATCGATAATATTTACTGGTTTAAAAAATTGGAGTTTACCTGTAACGTCTATGGTATACGTATTATAATTATTTTTTAAGTCCATTGCTGTAATTTTCGCCTGAGTTGAACAACAAGTAGCTGAATAATAAAAAGTTACAGGATTTCGAGTGCCACTTATGAAATCATTACGTGGATATACTTCGTTCGGAGATGATTTCACACTTTTGAGACCTAAATATTTGTAAGTTTTCAATTAAATATAGATAAATATAAATTAATTTTATTTTAACAAATCTTTGATTGAATTACCTACCGGATTCAGAATCTTGAATTCTGATATCGACGCTCCAACGAGATTTCGTGCATTTTTCCTTACTCAATTTTCCCGCGCAATTATTGTTGAACATGTATTCGATAGCAGGCTTTGTATCGTCGACGATCTAAGAAAATAAATCTAAGAAAATATACTTGATAGTTCGATCAAATTACTTTTATCCCAATATAATATAATTTTCATTGATACTTGACAGATTAAATTCGATATCAAAGACCTTACGTTTGGAATGTTGCTTTCAACATAGAGATAGACCGATTTCTCCATTATTTCTGAACCCTGCACGTATAATGTTAGAGTATTGATAACATCTTGACTAGTTCCTCTTGGTACTTCGATATCGACGAACACATGAACAGTTCGACCAGCAAAAATCCACGTGCTAGCATTGAATATTATACATATAGCATTTAATATCTACAGAAACATCTATTAGAAAACAAAATTATTACTACAAAATATTACTTACAAGATCGGTTGAATATTAAAAACTATCAGGGGTAAGCTTCGAACTTTGAAATCACATCTAATCGTTTGATAATGATTATTCGTTACATCAAAAACTATTCTATGAATCGTTCCTGGTCTCACGAAAAGATTGCTATTTTCGTTCAATTTTACGACTATCCTTCTCTTTTCTTCTTTTTCGTCATCAGCAAATCGTGCAAATTCATTTGAATGTTCTTGCTTGTTAACATTTTTCATCACATTTGAAAAGTTGACATTCGTCTGTTGCACGTCGTTATTTTCAAAAACGATCTTACTCGATCGATCATTGAACGATTTCAACCGAATCTTTTCACTTTCCTAAAAGAAATGATTTTTGGTATAAAGAGTATTTACGGGACCGAATATTATAAATAAATTAATATAATAATCATATCATCGTCGTACTTCAGTTTGAATCGATGATAACGGAGCATGCAAATTTTCCACGTGCCTTTCGACCTCGTTTCGTTTACCTCTAGTCTCTGAAAATTCTGACGATACATCGTCCAAGATGATTAGTCGACTAGCCTAAAATAACAAGTCATTAATTTTAATCTTAATTTTTGACGTTTAATTCTTTTTTTTTTCTTTCTTCATACCTCCGAAGTTTCATCGAAGACTTCGACATCGTCGAATTTGTTTTGAGTTTCTTCGTAACTCGCATTCGAGCCGATACGATACTTTGAATCTGTTGATGAAATTTACATGAAGTTGATAAAAGAAAAAGAAGTTTGAATCTCGTTTTCTCTTGACTAAAAAAAAAACTTAGAGAAGAAAAAAAGGCTAATAAATGTGTAAGAGAAAAAAGAGAGAGAAACATCGTGCGTCAGGTCCACGCTAGCAGCGGCCAAAGGGCAGCTCGCCGCATCGTCGTATTCGATTTCGCGTTGTTGCACAATATTCACCGTATCTCGCGAACTAGAAGCCAAAGCCTTGCCAGTTGTCAGTTGATTCTCGTTGTGTTACAAGGAAATTTAGTGCGATCTAGAACGCTAAATCTTTTATGTAAGTACATGTACATACATTCGTTGTGCTTACGCATCCGGTTCGAGCTATCGACTTCCGCGACATTTCGCTCGTAAATCGATTTATTGTGTCTTTTTATGTGTTTCCGTGTAACGAGATAAACTTATCAACGTTTAGTCAACATTGTCTTTTTCGTCGAGATCTTTCGTTTCTTTTTTTTTCTTTTTTATTTTCTTTCTTTTTTAATGACCCGCGATTAATCACAGTTTTCAATGCAATTATGTAAATATGTTGAAACAAAAGTAATTAAACACGGGACGAGTCTGAAACTTCCTAGATTATTTTAAAAATCAATTACTCTTTTTCGAGATTTTTTAGGCTAATTTTTTTTTCGGATCGTGATACGATATCGATCATTTTTTCTTTCTCATCAATGTCATATTTATAAATTATATACGAAGGTAATGAGAATGGTATCGAAGCTAATAAGATTATCCGACTAACGAAACGTGGACGAATCACCGATCTCGTAACTATATCGATTACACTCACATATGTACGCTCTTTCTCCCTCTTTCTCTGTTTCTTTTGAGTATTAAAGGAATACAATTTATTACAAATTCGTACCGGTATCATTATGACGTCTCATAAAGCTTCCATCTTCATCAAACTTGGAATCCTTTTTATCGATCTTTTTTTTAATTTTTTTCACGTAAAAAGAATATTTCAAAGCTCCCTCCCCAGTGAGTTTCAAGAGCCAACCACCCGGTGGAGCGTTAAGCGCCACGATTTCCACCTCGTTCGTGTCGTTTCTTCGTGCCAACGACAACGTTATTGGCACAGTATTATACCACTTGCTGTCTGTTATTAACAATAAAACGAATGAACGATCAAGTTAAAGATTATGATAGTGAATTCGTTCGAACTCCTTTCGATTTAAATTTTTATCGTCAGGATTTCGTTAAATCGTCCTCGAATTTTTTACGTAAGTAAAAAAAAAAAATCATGTTAGTCATACTTGATAGCACGAACAAGATTAAATAAAATTTCTTACGATTTGTTTATCGACGGGAATAATAGATAATGTAATGATAGTGTTGTTGTGTTGTTGTTGTTGTTCACGACGATGGTGTTGATGGTGACGTAGTCGTAGGGTGAATTGTGTGAAAGGAGATAAAGACACGTCGCTAGTCGATATCGTCTCTCAACTTTAGCGCAAGATTGCAGCACGAGGTTGACCACGAAAGTAGAAACCGTCGCGTGGTTTCGGCCAAGGCAATCATCGTATTCCATCGGCTTACATTTCGATGCAATTTTTTTTTTTCAACAGCTAACGAGACTATGATGCCAAAGCCATGAATGATGCCAAAAAAACGTGTTTTCCTTCAATTTTTCACTAATTATAACGACCAAATTTTCAAAATGCTTTTTTTCTTCTATATTTAATTTACTGTATTATTATTTGGTATAGTTAACTAAGAAGTCTTCAACAAATAATACAAATCTTAACATGCATGAAAACGTCCGGTTATTATTCATAGCTAGTGGCTATTTTTAGTTGTCTTGTAGGATTTTTTTATCTATATCCGTCCGATATCGTATGATGGTGTTTCGGTGAACAATACGAATTGGCACGGAAACCGAGTATAGTTTATTAAAATCACGAGTTTTCGTATTTTGAGAACGTCATCGGTTATTTTTGTGTTACGATGGAAACGGTTAAGTTAAGCTAGAACGTAACACGTGTTTTATAGATAAAACACATCTACCAGCTCGTGTATGTTCTTAAAACATATAAGTATATTTTTTCAAAACTTAAGATCATAATCAAAATAATGATTAATCTTACCAATTGGCATGTCAATACCAATGCAAGACAAATTTCCGTTCGCTACGATACGAATTCCGGCTATCGATTTATTTACATCGAATTTGATTTCCTCGTATCCACTGATGTTTATTTTTTGAATTAGTTCTTTCTAAAAATAAAATAAATATTGGAGAAACAATCATTTATTCATTGATTAATACGATCCATACTTACATCGTGCGTAAAATTCGCATCGTCGTTGTAGTTATCGATTATTACTCCGTTGAAAAGCCACTCTCGATAATTAGAAGTTCCGTTGTTCTCCACGTCGTTGCAGTAGAGGTCAAGGTGAATCTGAAAGAGTGCTCGAGGAGTTTACGAATGTTATTAAATCCTGTTCAGCCGACTGGAGTCACTTACCTTGCAATTCTTATCGAAAATCTTTATCTTTCTTTCAGCTTTGCTTATTTTGTTTACTTTTAGGAAATTTTCTACAATATTAAAAAAGAAATATTGAAGAAATTAACGATAACAATAAAAGCTCTTCGATTACTATTAAATCTATTCTTTTTTCTTTTTTTTTTCTTTTGCGATAACATACTTCAACGTATTAATTACGATGTTTTTATTCTAATGATACGTACAACGAAGCAATTTTTTTACATTTGCATAATATCTTATCGCACTTTCATTTTACGTAACTTGCACATACTATATATTGACGATGAAAGAAATGCATAATAATGAATATGTTTTCGACAGAACTAAAGCGCGTCATTCACGTTGTTGAATTCATTTCATAAGAATGAAAGAGTTGTTGTTTTGAAACATCATAATATCGACTATCATTGCAACGATAGTTCCGTCAATACGCATATTCATTGCTTTTAGAAATGATCTTTTATGTTCGTATATCGTTTGAATCATTGAAAATCTTACCCGTTGTTTGTTCTACAAATTTCGTGAATGTATCGGTGAAATTAATGCGCAGAAAAGGATCTTTTTCTTTCTTGACGTGAAACAGCTCGTTTGTCAAGCAATACCTTCGAAACGTATATATTATAAATACATTTTTTAACAAATTATATTCTTTACATATTTTCAATGTTTGTTATTTTGTATGAATGTTAAGTATGAATGTTATTGGAAATACCTGAAATTATGATTTTCTTCGAAAGATGATAATCTTGGTTGAATTACACAACCCACGTCCTTAAAAATACCAATAGTAATCCTGTTATCCCAAAAAGTTTCAATTTCGATATCCAATGGTTTTCGTTGATAAATTTCTTGAGGAACAATTTCTCTTTCGATTTCACCATTTTTTATCGGCACTTCCTTATCGATGACAATTATTTCTCTCACGTTTTCATTGGCACTATAATCGTGAAATAAAAAAAATGTTAATAAAATTGTATTAACGATCGGCGATTCCATTACGATGACTTCTCACTAACGAGTTGAACGAAAGACTCTTCGTAAAAATTGGACGACTTGCTTATAAAGTTTCACTTTTGTCCGTTTACAAAAGGGTAATACTTTTGCGATAAGGTACATATACGTAAAAGTAAATCTGGGCGTAGACGAGAGTATCATTGCACAATTATCCGTAGTTCTTCCTTCTTGTGTCCTCCGAATCGATGACGTCAAATTCGTATATTCGTATAGGTGCACGCAGGCAGGATTTATCTACGTCGATGAAACAATTCTTTCGTTTACGAGAGGATGATGTAGAAAAGGAAAGTGAAAAAGAAAAAAAAAAACTAGCCTATCTTTTGACAGAGCATTATCTTTTTCATTGGAGACTTACGTCCATTGTATCCTGTTCAATATTGACAATACGTGAATAACATATCCAAGAATCCAATCGTAGATGTATATTCAGGCTAGTACTAGTAAAAAAATATATCAATTCGCGATAAAAAGATGTCAAGAAGATTCTAACGAACATTAAAGAATTCTTTTGACAAGTTATGAGTTATATATGCGAATCGAAAGTAGATAAAACATATGAGAAATGAGTTTCGCCGAGCAAAGTGATGATCACTTGTATTTGGAACGCTTTTACTCTGAGGAAAGTTGATTAATGCTATAGTAAAATCTGACGTTCATTTTCTTTTTTGTTTCCTTTTTCTTTTTTTAGATACTGAGCTAGACAACTTCGTGGGACAGGAGTCTAGTCAGTCTCAGGACTCGTCGGTGAGTCGGACGGTTGCGAAGGACGAATCGGAACTAAAGAATTCTCTTAGTTCAGAGGAGTCAAAGGTATCGACGAATCAGCCAGCGAAACAAGGCTATTTCACCTCGATTCTCTCATCTCTACCAAATTTGTCCTTGTCTTCGACCAAATCTGATTCCTCGGGAAGTCGAGGGAGTCAAGGAACCGAAGTTGCTACTGGCAAACAAGATACAAATTCTTACGGTGTATCTCAAGGTCGCCATGGTTCATTACCGGAAACGTCGTCGTTCTTAGCGGCTAATCCTCACGATCCTTACGGTGCAAACCAATCAGGATCTGGTGAGGTTAATTTAGGAGTGACAACTTTTGTACCTCCTCCACAACCATCTCTTCCACCGACTGTACCGATCTCAACAGGCGGTAAGTTTTAAATTCGACATTTTTACTTACATTTTTTATTAATTTAAAAACATCTTTATAGACAAATCATTCGTACATTTATTTTAGGTCCAGTTTCTTATCGACTTGGCAACCAACGACGTTTAAAATACGCTCCACCTCCTGACTTAACATCGAACACTACGAAACAATATCCGAATCCATCTGTACCAGCTCTGCTCTCATCTTCAAACGTACCAGTACCATCAAGTATATTAAATCCAAATGCAGCGACGATTGAACAGCACGTTTCGAACAGTAGTCCTGCATCATCGCGAGCTTCTGTAATCTCTCCTACGGAACAGCCCGTAACACCGGAACAACTTTCACGAAGTACATCCCTTCATGGATCGTTTAGGTCCAGTCCTTCGGCGATAGGAGCTTTCTCCAATTCTAACGTGACTTCTCAAAATCAAAGTTCTTTCGGTGAAAGTTCGTTTACAACCGACCCACCCAGATATTCGGTTTCTTCGACGAGATTGATACCTCCACGAAATATAGATCCCGCCACACCTCAAAATACTCCGGCTAATACTTCCTCTTCTTTCGGTTTTTATATCAATCAGCCGGATTCATTTATGCAACCCGAATCAACATCTTATAGCGAGAAAGAACAAAAAGCCACGGATAATCGGTACGCGCATAATCAAGATATTCTTAAGTCAGGATCGACCAATCCAACTTTGAATGTTTCCAAAACAGAGTCGCTCGTATCTCCAGTAGTTAACACGTTCAAACCTATCTCAGTAGCTAAAGTGACTGAAAAATTACAACATTTCTTGGCTGAGCAAAACGAAGAATCACCATTCGGTGTTTCGTCGGAATTTTCTTGCGAAGTAACTAATATAACTTCACAAATTGGAAACGAGGTAAAGACTTCTCCCGATTTGCAAAGTATACTTCAACCTTCTAGCGAATCGAACGAGGAAGCGAATAAAATAAAATCGAACGACGAATTATCGAAGAACGATGCCGATTTATGCAAGAGCGATTCTTTATCCGATATACCTTTGAATCAAAACTCTTTCGATAACTTGAGTTCGTCTGAAAATACTCAAGATTTTAGAAAAATACAAAATATTACGTTGGACACACAAACTAGTAAATTAGATCTAACTCCTCAACAACAACTTAATCAAACGCAATCATTGTCTACTTTACCTTTGGATAATGTTCTCTTAGAGAAGACATCAGAATCAACGATAAATTTAAATCCTGAATCGATTCAAGAAGAATCCGGAACAAGTTCGAAACCCGTTGCTCCGTCTTTGAGTGCGTTTTTCGAACCAGTAGAAAATAAAACGAATACTTTGTTTCATTCTCAACAAAGTGATATCAGTACAAACTTTAATCAAGTTTCGACTATCGACCAATATAAGATACAAGAATACCCTACCTTTAATCAACAATCAACAAATACTGCATTAGTAGCTCCCCAAACAATTTGGAATCCTAATCAAAATCTCCAAATACAGAGTACCGATTCGGTACACAACGATCAAGTTCCACAACCTCCTCAATTTTATAATCCTGCACAGTTAATGGGCGAAGCTTACAAATATCAATATCCTGCAAGTATATATGTACCAACGACCGATTCTGTATTCAATAGTCAAACGCACGCATTTGTTGCTCAATCTTCGAAACCGGAAGAATCTCAAAACATCGTTCCCAATAACGATTTTATATATGCACAACGTTCGTATTCTATGGCGACAACTATACCGGAATCTACAGGTTCTGCTACTCTTAGTCCAATTCAATTATCAGCAAGTCCATTAAGTGGTCGTACGACACCAGACAGTATACCTCAGAATCTTCACAACTTGGTAAATTATTAATTTTTGTTATGAAAATTAAAAAAGGATTATTTTATCCGTGATAATAATTAATCGTATTGACTTTGTAGGCTTTTGGTATTCCAACCGGACGAATGCAGTACAGAGCGATATATCATCACTGGTTCTTTCGTAAGGAGGTGGAAAATAAAGTACTATGGCTTCCGTTTTCTATGCAGGATAGCTTGCGGCTGGAAGATGTACATAATTCTAGTGAAATCACTACCGAGACTACAGTAGCTACCGATGGTGGTCGTTATGACGTAGATATTCTCAGACGGCAAAGGTCTCCTGTTTACTGGACGGGACCTTCGACCGAAGTGAGAAGATGTTCTTGGTTCTACAAAGGAGCTTCAGAATCGAGATATGTTCCTTACGAGGAGAGTATAGCCGCGAAGCTTGAAGAAGAATATAAACATGCTTGTATCACGCTTTCTTGGAATCGGCGAATCGATTTAAATAATGGGGAATATATTATTTTCCATAGTGCAAACGTACAAGTGCATTACTTGCAAACAAATTCTCCAGAAACTAGTGCCTCTTGGTCTAATACCACTGTATGTATTTCTTAATTTTTTTTCTTTTTTTTTCTACACTACAATTTCGTACAAAAAACAATTAGTACGTTATACATTACACATTACTATATGTGCGTGTACGTGTCGCTTACACTCAAACATTCGTTTAAAGAAACATTTCTTTATAAGCTTCTGCAATATCATTATGTTCTTGTTTCTTTCCTCGTATTATTTCTTATGCACACAAAATCTTATTTTTATTATTCTTGTATTAGAGAATAACGCACGCATGGTTTTGTTTGAAGTATTTAATCGTAATTTCTGCAGGATTCAGAGGACGGATATTTGCAGGGTGGAGGTGCTAGACCACGAGTAATTAAAAGAGGTGTCGACGAGTTTAATATAGACGAAGGTGAACCGGAGAAAGTCGATCATCTTCTTTTCTTGGTTCATGGTATAGGAAGTGTTTGTGACTTGAAATTTAGAACCGTCGAAGAAGTTGGTTGGTATTAAACAACTAGTAAATTTGTTCAAATCGAATAATATAAATTCTACATCGACTTAATCTTTCATTCCAGTTGACGAGTTTCGAAGTATATCATTGCAATTAGTGCAATCACATTACCGCACTGCCAGCGAAAAAGGAGTTGTCAATAGAGTAGAAGTTTTACCAATTTCATGGCATACGACGTTACATTCTGATACGGGGATCGACAAAAAATTAAAGGCTATTACTTTGAACAGTATACCGAAGTTACGACATTTTACAAATGACACTTTGCTCGATATACTTTTCTACACTAGTCCGATATATTGTCAAACGATCATGCAAACGGTTGGAAACGAGTTGAATAGACTATATATATTATTCAAAGAAAGAAACCCAGACTTCAAAGGGAAAGTTTATTTGGGTGGTCATTCATTGGGTAGCTTGATAATGTTTGACCTATTATGTCATCAGAAACCTCTGGCGACAGAGGAGGTTGAAGAAGAAAAAGATGTCGAAGTTAACAATGAGAAGGGAATGGTAAATTTGCCGATGATATCGAATTAATGATTCGTTAAGTGTTTTAACGTCATTTATTTTTTTTGTTTCTTTTTTTCTTTTTTTATAGGAAAATGAAAATATAGGTACTATACAACCATTGCCAGCACCGATTTTAAAAAGGCGTCTCAGTAAAAAGATCAGTTATGTAATGGGCGCTGCTGGAACTGGACAACCTTATATAAATTATCCTCAATTAAATTTTAATCCGAGTGCCTTCTTTGCTTTTGGTAGTCCAATCGGTATGTTCGTAACTGTTCGAGGCATCGATACGCTTGGAGAAAAGTTCGTCTTACCCACTTGTCCAGCTTTCTTCAATATATTCCATCCATTTGACCCGGTTGCTTATAGAGTGGAGTCTCTCATTAATCCAGAAGCTCATAAATATCGGCCAATGTTAATACCACATCACAAAGGCAGGAAGAGAATGCATTTGGGTAGGTGACAATTAAATTTCTCCAAGTAAAAACTATAGTGCATGATGTATACTGTGAATCAAATCGAACTAACAGCAGGTTGTTGATTTTAGAATTGAAAGAGACAATGGCACGAGTAGGAGCTGATCTGAAACAAAAATTCATCGATTCCGTTAGGAATACGTGGAATTCCGTTTTTCAACTTGCACACTTTCATAAACCAGATAATAATACTCTCGAACGAGAGATCGATAAAGTCGTCGAGGAACAACTACAACAGGCACCGAGTGTGCAAGAACAGAATAACGATGATGGTGGCGCTGATATTAAAATGGGAAATTTAAACGGTGGCCGACGTATAGATTATGTTCTTCAAGAAGCACCGTTCGAATATATCAACGAATATATTTTTGCTTTAACGAGTCATGTTTGTTACTGGTTAGTGCAAAGATACGTCGACTTATTTTTTTGAATATCATTTCAAGAATATTTTTGATGATCATTGTCCTTATCGTTTTAGGGAATCTGAAGATACCATGTTAATGATATTAAAAGAAATTTATGGATCAATGGGTATACAAACTGATGCTCAACTTCCCCAACAAACTTTATCTATTGAAAGATCACCGCCATCTTTGTCCTCGTCAGCTTCCGGTTCTATTAAAAACGATTCAACGGTACCTATAATAGGCATAGATCCTACAGCACCTATTTCCAACAAATCCATTGGACCACCACCTACAACTGGTTTCATGAGGAAATCGTGATTAAGACCGAGTTATCATACTCCGATATAGTTTATTGAGAACCCAAACAGTAAAGTGTTTAAATGATGTTAGATAAACAAATTTGGGAATTGCGATATGTGGAATCGTTGTTGACGTATTCGTCACTGATAAAGAGTCTAGTATTGAAACATCGAAAGTGGTCATCAATGAAACGTCGTGCCGATAATCTAAGCGTGTTCTGAACATCGTCGCACTAATGTTATATTTTTAGAATCAAATTAGATAACATAATTTTATTATGCCTACGGGTTGTATATAAGATATCTCAACTATTAAAATTAAGCTTTCGCGTCGAGAAATTTTTAACGCATAGACGTCGAATTTGTGATTACAGAGAGAAAGAATACACGTGTATATACATTCGTATGACTGTCTGTATGTGTGTTTGAGAGAATATCTAAGAAAAGGTTTCCAACAAAAAAATCATAATGGGGTAAAAGATAAAACGTTGTTCTATATATAAATAAGATTCATAAATGTACATGTAGTTAATAACTAAGATAAACTTTTACAAAATTTCGAACTTGCGCTCTGCGGCTGGTTCAATTTTTATTGGACTTACCTCGTGTTCGCAATTAAGTCTTTTAATAAATTACTGTATTCTTTTATATAATTATCTTTCGTTATATGCTCTCCTTATATCAAAGTCGATAAGTAGACCAAGAATGTACATCTTTTATCGCATAATCCTACTCTCGATCGAATCGTCGAAGTGCTGTCAGGTTATTGTAGCGACTTTTAGTTACACCATATAAAAAAAAGAAACGAAGGTTTCGACACATGCACAGCTATCACGAAACGCTAATTAATTGCAGTACAAGCCTACAGGGCAGGAGGACTGTTTTGCATTTTGCGTGCAGATCCTCGTAAAACTACATGCCTGTCGGCTGAGGCGAATTTCCAGATGATTTATCGTCTCTCGCAGAACGAAGTTTTTCGCGATACCTCATGGCTGCTGCTACTTCTACGAGCCACCGAAAGGCAACATTTTCGCACATGCAACTTGACGTTGCTCGCATTGGTACGGCCTGTACGGTACACACACATACAAACACAGCTATTGTCACGAATCATCAGTACTTTTTACTCTCGACTCTAAGTTAAATTACTTTTTTTTTCTTTTCTTTTCTTTTTTTTTTGTTTTTTTTTTTTTTTTTTTTTTTTAAAATTTTCCTTCTTTGATAATTTTACAATTGCCGATTATAATTGCTTCGATAAATCGGCAATTGTAGTTTTATGTTGTAGTTAAATGAAATTAAAAAAAAATATTCGCGTAACTTCATGGAGTTATCGGAACGAAGAAATCAGAATTCAATGTCTAACTGCATATCGAGTTTAAAATATCCTCAGCGAAAGTGATACCAGTCGTGCGATGAATTATGAATACCATTTTCATACACATCCGCCTGTGTCAACAATGTTTCGTAGTGTAAAGCGGCTTGACGATGTACATACTATGCTTTGCATATGATGCACGGCCACGCTTCCCTTTTCACCGTGTGAGAATACTCAGGGAGTATCGCGAGACAGACGTTCATGCTATGGGGATAGCAATGGGAGAGAAAAGAAAGAAGAGAAAAAAAAAAGAATGAGGGTAGAAGGGGTGAGATTTTACAACGAGCCTCGGTAAGAGTGATTTACACCTTGGAAAAACTCTCTGACATTTACGATACCTACTCGCGAATTATTTATAGCGGCTGCCTGACGATGTGTAATCTACAAACTATACTTTTCTACTTCTTCCTCAGCTTTCTTTCTTTTCATAAGACTGACAACTTAACCTGACGATATCAGCATATTTTTATCGTCTTACAATTTGACATTTAGTCAATAAAATCCAACGGAATCTTTCCAAAGTTTCTTAATCTTTTTCCAATAAGTTACTCGTTAAATTTGAAATATATCACCCGGTATGCTCACTCTCTCGTCGGTGACTATTTTATACATCCTTGACATTAATATTTTGTCCGACCATTTTCATAGACGGAGCTCCAATTAATTTTAATTTTAAATCCGAAGTGTGAAGAAGATTTGTTTGGACATTTTTCATTGAGCATAATGAACGATCTAGTATACATTAGAAATTAAATATTCAGGCTAGAAAACGTTCGCCAAGTTTCGTCTAACTTCAACGTGAGCTACGCAAGCGCCAAGAGGAGCTTAGAAGCTTTTTGCTCTCTTCCTCCTCTTCCTCACTCTTCCTTCCCTCTCTCTCTCTTTCTCTCTCTCTCTCTCGCGCGCTCACTATTGAAAACTATTATGCACTTAAAGTCCTCTACGGCTCTAGGCAGAGTGCATAAAGGTGTATTTAAATAAAATTACTTTATGTGCGATTGGCAGAAAGCTTCGAGAGAGCTGCCATGGTTGCCAGTGCTTTGCGATGTTTTGACTACTCGTTACGGGCTCATCATGATGGACGAAATTCTACCAAAGACTCTGTGAGTAGTCTCATTGGTTTTCATCCGACTTTGAAAAGATCGGATCGGTACATGCATATGTATACACACATACACACACATATATATATGTAAATCATCTATACGATCATAGTCTCGTGAAGAGATCTAAGATGATTTCTTTTAAAGTAAACGAAAGAGAGAGAAAGCGATTTTGAAATATTACTCTCTCTTTTTTTCAAATTCGAGAATCGTCACTTTTGATAATGTCCAATGAAAGAAATGTTTCGATCATCTCTATTACCTTTTCATTGTCAAGAAAAGAATTATCGTTCATTTCAGTGTATAAAAAGTTTTACGAGCATTGAGGAAGTTTACGTTTAAGTCTGTTGACATTTACTACCATTCTATTCTTGCGTGCGTTGGTCCCGTTGTAACCATGGCACACGCATTATGTTATTGTTTTCCCTACTCTCTTCTTCTCTTCTCTTCTCACCACTTTTCACTATTCCCCTCGTAACTCCTCTCTCCATTACTAAAATCGAAAATCAGCATCAACTTCGAAAATTTATTACACGAAGCATTGTACCGATATATATATATATAAAGGTATATATATATATTTGTACAGCTTTTCAGAAATTTGAAGCTTTGCCTATTTCCGCTCTAATTCGCTAGTCACACATGTGGCTTTTTGGCACGCAGCAATACGTTACTATCTCTCTACATCTATCTATCACAACTCTCCATCTATATTTCAACACTCACGTTTTAATATGGATTCGAATAAACTTTGATTTTAACTAACTGAAATTATAATCACGTGTAGAAAAGACAAGCATCTTTGAAATGAAGATTTTTATTATATTTCGATATTTTATGGGATAAACCAACAAAGTAGGTATCGTCAATTTTGCATTCGTTTTCGTTTCCTCACTCTCATCTTATTAAAAATTGGCGATCTAATTCAAATTTCAAATTAATTTTACGTTTTTGGTTCATCTCTTTCTTTTCTTTATTCTATTTTTTTCTTTGAAAATTATTTACTTTTATATACGATAAAGCAAAAAACAGAACAATGTAAATCATTAATGATTCGTACACATATTTCGCTTTTTCTTTTTGTCTCATTGACTCAGATACGTCGGCAATCTGGATCACAGTGTCTCTGAGGATTTATTGTGCGCGTTGTTCTCGCAGATCGGTGTTGTCAGAGGCTGCAAAATCATCCGAGAGGTAAGAGAAAGATCTTTCTGATTTTTATCTCCAAACGTATATCCGGGTTGATTCTTAGTATCAATTTGGAACACGTTCGTTAATATTAAGGAATGCAATTTCAAGTTTAATAAACACTTATTTGCTTATTAAAGTATATTATCGAGATTCATTAGTAGGTTTGCAAAGCATAACAACGTGATAATAATGTGTCAAGTGTGTCATCACGAGAATTGAAATCATCTAGATATTATAAAATTTTTTACGTGACATATATTTATTATCGTTCAGATTTTATAAATCTAAGCAATATTTATATGAAGAGGGGAAAAATAAGGACAAAAAATAAAGACGATGTTTTCGAAAAACACGAACATAAGATAGAGAAAAAAAGCTAAGATATAGTGAAAAGAGACAGAGAAAAGAGATGGTTTGCGAGACAAAATTGCAAAAACATCGAAAAATTGTGATTCCTCTGTTTTTCTGCTCAATTTCTCCGACGATTTAGTTTTCGGTTTACTTTTCTCCTTGATTTCTCTCTCACGATTTGGTCCCTCGTACTTTTCTCTACTTCTTTTATTTTCTTGTCTTTCTCTCTCCTCTCTCTCTCTCTCTCTTTTTCTCTTTAGTTCGTTCACTCGTTCTTCCTTTCACTTCCTACCCCGAGCTCGTTATATATTATTTTTCCTTCCATACCGGTGGGTTTCATGCGCCACGACATACGCTCCCTTTCCACGTGCCACACTCTCGTGAGACGTAACACACTTGTACGTACATCGTTTCGAAGTTTCGTGCGCACGTCACGCGTATTTTCCTCCCTTCGTGCCTTTCGTCTCTTTCTCTCTTATTCTTTTACATTATATACATAGATGTATGTACTTTAGACGATCTCCAGAATTGTGGTACGTTCTAACGAGATATTTGTTTAATCAATCTTTTTCGATCGATTTGTTACTACGATTATGTTTCGATAAAAATTTTACTATTTCGTTATTATCGACTCTAGAAAAAAAAAATCTAGATAATTGTGGTCCGCTTAATGAATTCATTAAACCTTTTAATAAGACTTATCTTTCGATTCGTCCATCGAACCAAATTGTTTCGGCTCAATGAAAGTATAACTGTTACGTTCTATATAAATTGGATGGGCTGCTTCAAAGGTCGTAAATTAAATTCTGCTTTGTTTGTTCTCGACAGTTCTGTCGTATAAGCGGGCAAGAAATAAATACGAGTTCTCTTCCCTTCTTCTTTTTCTTCTTCTTCTTCTATTCTTTCTTTCTTTCTTTTCTTTTTTTATTTTCTCATCATTTCCAATCTATCTTCCCACCACTTTTCACTTTATATACACACGAGTAGCAAAGTACACGTTCTCGCTTCTTACTCGTGCCGTTAATTACTTAATTTCTCTAACGATACACTTTTTCTCGGACGAGTCTTTGTTCCATCAGTAGACGGCGACTCCGGAGTTACGACCCTTAGCACGCCATTATTGCAAGATACTGTAGCGTATTATCGTCGGCACCTTGATGGCCCTTAATAGTTGCAAAGAAAAGCTTTCGAAGACAAGGATCGAGGTAAAACGTAAAGGAGAAAAAAAAGCAAGAGATAGCACGCAGGCACGCAACTCTTCTTGTGTTGTTTAGATTGGTTCTGTTGTATACGAAACTAGACATTTTTTTTCTTTCGATATCATGAAAGCTTATCGTACAATAAGAAAATTAAAGAAAGTAAAACTTGAAATCTCTTTTAGCATACCTCTTTTAACCTTGTAGTATACTCAATATAAACATGACATTAAAAGTGCTATCGTATTTTAATACAAATTTAATCGGAACTAATATCAATGTCTCGTGGTAGAAGAAGTTTAGATCAAAGTTATAAAACTGAAAGAAAGAGATAAAAATAAAAATAGAAATAGAAAGAGATAAAAAAAACAGAAAGAGGGAGAGAGAGAGAGAGAGAGAGAGAGAAAGAAATAGAGAGATAGAGAGAAAGAGATCATTGATTTCTCGAACAAAACAAAAGAGAAATGAAATAACAAGAGATGGCGATACGTCGTTAAATCCCCGAGGCTCGGGATCGTGTATTCCGCCTCGTAATTTCCTCACATTGAAATATACATTGATAATGGCGGAAAGATAGATAGTAGAAGGTCGAAGGTAGGGTATTAAAATCATTCTACCGCGTTGCTACTCTTCCTTCTTCGTCTATGTCGTTCCGTACGCGTATCGCTTTTGATAGTTAATGCGTATTCAATATTTTATGTATTCCGCATAAGTAGGACGAACGGCTCTGTGGCAGGTATTTGCGTTTATTAGCTATAAACCCCCCGCAGGTAGAGCTCACCGGTGCAGGACGACGGATTTATGGGTCGCGGCTTTTCCGCCACGAAAATGGCGGCCCACCTCTGAGTGCCGAGGTTTTGCGCATTACGTGATACTACGTAAAAGCGCTGAAATGGCGTATTCTCTCTTTCTCTTTCTATCTATCTCTCGTCGATACGTCTCCACGAACACGAAGATTGCCCTACGATCATATAATAGCCTTGCGAACGATGCTGACGCAACGATCCTTCTTGTGTTTTACCAGGATCGTCTCTCTCTCTTTACTATATATAATATATCTACATCCTTTACGTCTCTCTTTCGATCAACGAAATTTATGTAATTTTGTATACTACGTTATCGTCTCGTAAATGCTACCATATTTATTTTATATTCAATAAAATACACTTCTATAACATTGCACTTTACTAAAACATTCGCAAGAAAAGAAAGAAATCAAATACGATATTATGAACTATTTTAACTACTCTTTATAGATGGAGAAAAAAGATCAAACGATTATTTTTACATTTATAAGTGTCTATACTTTAGCACGTTTAAGAGAAGATCATTTATCAAGCTTTATATATATGTAAGTACTTAGGTACCTATATAGGTAAAGTTGGATTCTTGCAAAAACCTGTAAGAATCCTTTCCAAGTATCGTTCTCTCACTTCGGCCGTGATCGTTACATTTATTGCCATCGTCGTAGATTTTCTTCCTAACAAGCAAAAATTGCGAACTCCGTTAAGCTTCACAGAGAATCATCAACTTCCGATAACTTTTTTTCCATTTTGTTCGACGAGCTGTTATCCAACAAATTTTACATAATCCTTGGAAATCGAGAGTTCGATTGAAAGAGCGAGTCGACATTATTAAAAAAAAAAGAAAGAGAGAAACAACAATAACGAAATCACAACAAATATTTTCTTCTATAGGATATAAAAGAGATGAAAGGTAGGTAGGGTGTACGAGACGGTCCATAGGGGTATAGGAGTTTTGTTCTCTGTAAAGCATCATTGTGCTAGCGAATATTTTAAGCACGAATACCTCGATCAAAGTGATGTAACACGAGGAAGAAACATGGATGCACGATAAATCGAGATTCATACAAAACGAGCCTGCTATTGTTGATTTACACGCTAAGCTTTTCAACATCTGACAATAAAAAACGGTCTACCCTGTCAACCGGGGTTAGTATCAATGTATGCATACTATTCACCTTTCATTCTCTCGGCTGATTCGTCATATATCGTGAGTCTACAAAAAATTGAACAATGCATATACATTTTATTAACGAAATTTTCAAAAGATTTTGAAATACACAGATTTATTATTTTTAATAATATCTTGATAGAAGATTGTGAGATTAAATTTTACATTATTTTTTATTATATTACAATTTTTATAAATTATTGTATCTGAAACAGATAGTTGTTGGTCTTATTAAAATGGAGCATCGTTTTAAAGTTTAATAAACGACATTACCATTGCACCATCTTTTCTTCGCGATTTCAACTCCTCCCAAAGAACTGGTAGACTCCAATTTTCTGAGCAACTTCTCTGCGTGCGGAACGGTCTCTGCGTTCTCCCTCGCATTATTCGCACAGCATGCACGAGATTTATATTGTATGCCTGCGAAGATCTACGTGAGGTACGTTTTCGCGATATGTGACGTTCCGCGACCGTGCCTACGAATAGATAAGTTCGTGATTTGTTTCGGCGGTGGGATTAATAGATCAAGGGTGATAACTGTTAGCCAGAGACTAGTGTGTTCGTATCAGAATATCGATAAAAGTATCAAAGATCAATATTTTTTGTAGATTCTTTAGATCAATCCTTTCCAGAAACAAAACGGAACAAATAAAATTAAATAAATCGTTCATTAAAGTGTTGAAGACTAATTGTCTCTTATTTGTCTTTCTATTATATATTATTTGCAAACAAATGTTTAATTAACTGTAACACCTTCCATTCTTTTAATATTTTCTATTAAAAAAAAAAAAAGAAAAAAGGGGAAAAGAATTATTTATAATTGGCTTAGAAGATTTAAAGAAGTATATCGGAATATCTGTCATCCGTAGAATCCTTACAAAAGTCACATACTCCGCTTCCTCTTTCTCCCTCTTTCTCTTTCTCATGAAACTGATCTCCTTTTCTAAAGAAAGGTTCGCAAAGACGATCCTATCATTCATCCCATATTCATCCTTGTTTCTTCTCGTTGGTACTCTCGGCTACTATACCGAAACGTGTCTCCCATGTAGAGGAAGTCGAAGTTGAGAGCCAGCGCATCGTGACTTTGGCGAACTTCCAAAGACTAGGAGGATGGAGGGAAAGAGGGCTCGTGTCTCTTGGCCCGTCGGCGTCGCTCAATTCGAACGACGTTGCCATCGTCTTCGTGGCTTCCTCGTCAGCCGACAAAAGAACGAATTTTAATATGGAACATCGAATTACTACGTAACTAAAGTCTATTCGATCGATGAAGTTCCGTTGTTTTAAGAATTACTTTCTGTTTTTTCTTCTTTTGTTTTTTCAGCTTTACTATACAAACATAATCTCGGAAATTCACTAACTAACAATAAGAGGATTATTTTATTCTACTAAGTTGCAGTTTAACACTCTTTTTCTTTCTCACTTTCTCTCTCTCTCTCTCTCTTTCTTTTTCTCTTTATACCTACTATCTCCCGTTACTTTTGTCCGTAATCTCTATTATTTGCGCGCTTACAACGGAGTTTAACGGCGAGCATGGAGGTTCTCGCTCGCGCTTAATTTCCGTAACAACCCGTATCACGGAAGGATAGCTTCATTTTAGCTGCTGATCTCCGACTTCCGGTACCCGCAGAACAACGCCAAGCATTTCTTGCTCATGCCAACGATGTTATGTATTCACAGAGCCGACCTGGAAGGAAGCTCGCGAAAAGAACGACCGAGGAACGATCCTGTCGCTTAAGATGCCGACCACTAACGTTTTACCTTGATGCTTTCGAGCATTATGAAAATGATCTTGATCTTGATTACTCTATTGAGATAGAGTCGAGTACGATATACGAAGTTAACTCTTGTTTAGAATAACAGGGAGATGTTCATTTCAATTTAAAGTATAATTGGAATTATAGAATTAAATTCTGTCCAAAAATTATAAGAACATGCGAGTAAAACGTTTTATATAAAAGACTTGACTCGTAAAAACTTAAATAATAATAATAATAATAATAATAATAATAATAATAATAATAATAATAATAGAACAAACGGAGTCTTTTTCTTAATTTTTGGCCCACTTTTCAAATGAAAGAATAATACGAGTATGAAAAGAAATTTATGACAAGCGTAATAGGATCTAAGCATAAACTAAAAATAAAAAAGCCACGTTTAGAATACTTAGTTGAAGGTCGAATGAAAAAACTAAGTTCCTCCATTCTCTTTCACATAAGTTCATATTCCTTTCGCGCAGCACTACATCAGAGGGCATTCAGGAAACCGCAGGAAGTCCATCCATTGAAAGGGCTGGATTTTCACTCCGGACAATTATTCCGGTAATTAACGTTGGCGGGCCATAAGTACACCGAGCGACCCTGAAGGGCCGAGCCAGCGGAGTTTATTACAAAGATATACGAGCTCCACTGTCCGACACGCTCGCGCTCGTGCGGGCACACGCTTACACGACGACGAAGCCGGTGGCCCGCCTGGAGCATTCGAGCTATTTCCACGGATGATGCATGCCTCGAAAACTATACCGATCGTTTGTACAACGCGATACGTTATCGCGTGGCGGACACGATAAACGAGGTTACGGCCATGATGCGATGGGACAAGAACTTTGAGTTCGTCTTCTCTCTTCTCGGTTGTTCGTGAAAATATATAAAGAAAGAGATAAGAAAAAGATTAAAAGAGAAAAAAGAAAACAAACAAAAAAAAAAGAAAAAAAAGAAAAAAGAAAAAGAAGAGAAAAAAAAGACGAAAAAAAGAAAGATCTCTCGCCGATCTTAAAATTATTATTCGATCGTAATTAAGTCGGTATATATGTACCTACCGTGTTTTAACAGAGCAAGCCGGAAGACGGATCGACGTCGTGTTTTATGAGCGGAGCTTGGCGCGATTCGGAAAGTTTTACAGCCCGGTCACGGAAAATATCCATATTTCTTCCGATAAGCCGCAACGCACGCGCGGCACGGTAGGTAACTAGTTGCCCCTGTTGCCGTACGAAATAGTTTTAATGAATTATTTCGTAGCCTGATGGGAAAATTAACCCGAGGCGACCTTAGGGCGGTGCTAAACCTCGAAAGCCGTCTTCGTTATAAATCGTCCTTTAACTACGACGATAACTACGACGACGACAATAACGACGAAAAGTAAATTCGTTCGCGCTCTAAACGCCTCGGCTGTCAGTCAACCGTTCGTGACACCATTAAGATTCATAACGAGACATCCGGTAAGGTGAAAAGACAAAAGTCAGTCAGCCACATGCGTCTCATCCGATTCGTGCCGATTTGCCGTCTCGAATGTGGCGTTGATCCAAGTTTGGAAAGCGCCACAGCGGTAGCCTCGGTATCGGTTATTCTTACGTCTTCGTGCCAGAGACTTGTGGAGTTGCCGTTGGCCATAGCTTAGGCACAAGTCGAACGTCGTTACGAGTCGATCGGAGAAAAGCTCGTGGTTGGTAAGGGATGCTTTATCTTTGTAAGAGAGAAAGAGAGAGAGAGAGAGAGAGAGAGAGAGAGATAAGGGGAGTCTCTGCAATAAAACGATAAATCAGGCGAACGGAAAAATAAGGGGGTAAAATAGAAAAAGCTTGTAGAGTAGATTTGGAGCCGGGCCAGTCAAAGGCCGACTCCTCGCTCGCGTGTTCACCCTTGCTTTCTCTCTCTTTTTCTCTTTCTCTTCTCTGCCTACTGCTTCTTTCTATCCCGCTCATCCGCCTCTATTTTCTTCGGTACTCTTTCAGCACGCGGTTTCCGCGTTCTCCTTTACCTCTTCGAATCCGTTCACGATGCTCCCACACGAACGAGACTCTCTGTTACACGAGAGACTCGGCTTTTCTCGCCTTTTCCTCTTTCGACGCTTCCCTATTCTCCGTACACCTACCTTCCGAGCCCTTTTATAGAGGAAACCGGGATCTATACACTAGCCCTCCTCACCCTTCCACGATTCACCTCGTAAATCGTAGCCGCGGCAAATAGTTCATAAATAAAAGCCGACGTTCCCGTGGCGTTTTAACTCGAGCTCGCCGGCTCAGAAATAAGTCCCTTGTACTTCTTCCTTCTCTCTCTCTCTCTCTCTCTCTCTCTCTCTCTTTCTTTCTGTCTCACACTTTCTCGTTTCAGTCTCTTCCTTTGTTCCTCTCTTGATCTCTTCTTCCTTCTTCCTTTCTATCTCTCTCTATCTCTCTCTCTCTCTCTCTCTCTTTGCGTCTCTTTACTTATTTCTCGCTTTCTCGCGGATCGATCTCGCGGTTTCCTGTAATCTTTATCTCGTCTCTTGTCTTCTTTCGTTAAATTTGATTTGGATGCTTCTCAAGAGGAGATGCTTCGGACCTTAAATAGCTTCGTTTCGACTAAACGCGTTTTTTAAAGCATACCTGCAATATACTGAGATTCTCGGTACGGTAGAAGTTGCGTTTCAACGCTCGCTTTATTAATTTCACGAAAGGAACTTTGCGTGCTGGTGGAATCGTTCGAATCATATGTTTATAGTACGCGCATTTGAAACTTCATTTCTCCCGAGGGGATTATTTTATTCCTTTCCTTCTCTTTCTCTCTCTCTCTCTCTCTTTCTCCTTCTCTCTCTCTTTCTCTCCCTCACTCTTTCTCTTTCTCTTTCTCTCTCTTACTACTTGCGTTGTCTGCGCGGTAATTATAAAAGTTTATTAGCCGTCAACTCTGCCGGGATAATCTCTCTCTCTCTCTCTCTCTCTCCCCCTCTCCTTCTCTCTGCCCTTTATTCTTTTTTCTTTGAAACGTTAATTAAAGAGAGTGCCGCGGTATTTATTTAGAAATTCTTTGGAGTTTTTAAAATAGTAGAAGTTACCATTTTTAGTCTTACCCCGAAGGAGATATAACTATAAACGTGTTATAATGTGGTGTCTCTGGAAGAACTGGTATTTTTAAAAATTAGTTTTCTTCTTTGACAAACGGGGTTCAACGTTTCTTCTTTCGTCGTCGTCGTTGTCGTCGTCGTCGTCGTCGTCATCGTCGGCTTTAAGAAATGAAAAATGTTATTGCTGTCGTACCTCACGTGACTCTTATCTTACATGATTACGTTTGCGTCTACGATCGTTCTCTTTTATACGTGTCGTTTGTTCGCGAAGAATTTTTGTCATGGTGTACATGTTCCTTTTTTTTTTTTTATATATCTTCCATTCGCCCTCAAACTCCAGATTGATTTTCCTACTCTAACTTTAGCTTTATCTTATAATATAACATCCTATACACATTCGATTTTCTTCATTTTTTTATTCAAAAAATTTCTGTCCAATTGGTAACGAACGATTAATGCAAATTTTATAGCTATGCTACTACAAGCACGTATCCCGATGTAATAACTTGGCTTGTCCGTTGCCGTTTGCAAGCTGTGCACGCTGACGCGATTAGAATTAATTAATTACACCTCCAGTCGATTTTCAACGAATTCCTCTCGACTATCTCTCGGTAAATCCTTCGATCGAAGGTCTTTAACTCGAGAAAATATCTACGTAGGTGATTTCACGTTATTGTCATCCTTTATAATCTTATATCGTGTGAGAAGAAGAAAAAATAGATGGATATATTGATACGATGCACTTTCTTACCGATGGTTACATATATCGAGTCGAAAAACCTATACATGTTAAATCTGAATATTCTAGGACTTGTAGCATGATTTATATGACCAAGTTGTACCGAATAAGGCATTTGTTCAGAAGAACGAAAATTACAGCATATTGAAAAATTAAACAAATCAGAAGAAAAACAATTTCTCATGAGAACGTGAGGTCTTTTATGTGAGATTTAGCGTCGAACGACGAATGATTATATTTTCATTACAATAAATATATTATTCTAGGAGCATGTTGTTCATCATGCTACTAGAATAATATAGAAAATGGAAAAAGATAGAAAGAGAGTTCGTTGGATTCCGATACAAAGCAACTTCGAAATTTTGCGTGATCCTCGCATATCTGCAGTCATTAAGAGGTACCGTGTCGAATTTCACAGGACTCTATTCGACGCACGTACCACTGCGAGTACTTCGAAATGAACGCTTTTATAACGTGCATGGCCTATGTATTCGACTAAAAACGAAAGGTTGAATAAAAATCTGGGCAATCTAATAATTTCAATCATGTAATTCGATTAAACTGTTAACTGTATTGCTCTGTTTCAAAAATGTTGTGCAACCAAAATTAAGAGATGTGGAATATAACAGAATATATACAGCTGTTGCAAAGTTGAATTCAATTATAACGAAAAAAATGATAGTTGGTGTTTTTCTAAAATTAATAATTTTATTGAAGATATTTAAACAAAACCATATGAAAAAAAAGAGTCAAAAACTAACTTTACAACATATATTTTTCAGAATTGTAGGTCAAAAATTAACAGTACAAAAAGAACATTTTTTGCGAGTAGTTTTTACAAACTTTTTCGAAAAATCTCTTTGAAGAAAAACCAACAAAAAATAAAGAATAATACCAGAATAGGAAAGTACAACATCGAATAAGATCGAATAGAATTGAATAGAATCGTACAGAAGCAAATATAGTAGAATGGAATTGAATAAGATTGAATAGGATAGCTATTAAGATCGAATAAGAAAAAATAGAATTGAATTTGATCGAATAAAATCGAAATAAGATCGAACAGGATCGAATAAGCCCGAATAGGATCGAATAATACCAAATATGGTCAAATAGGATCGTAAAGGATCGAATAAGACAATAGGATTGTCTCGGGTCGGCTCCGCTTGGCTCGATCCTATTCGATCTATTCGATCCTATTCGATCCTATTCTATCTTGTCCTATTTATTCCTATTCGATTTCTTTCGGTCCTATTCGGTTTTTTTCGGTCCAATACTCTCATATTCGATCCTATTCGATCCCATTCGATTCCATTCGATCTTACTCGCTTCAATTCGATCCTATCCGATTTTATTCGATCCTGTTCGATCCTATTTGATCTTATTCGATTCTATTCGACCCTATTCTGGTGTATTTCATTTTGTTTCTTTTCAATTGATCCTATTCGATCTTATTTTGGTTCTAATCGATCCTATTCGATTCAAGTCATTCCATGTTCCGTATTATTCGATCCTATTGTTCAAATATATCGATCCAAAAAAATGATCATTACAACAAAATATTATGGTATTAGGGCAAAATTACTTAAAAAATTAATAATAATCATTTAGGAGCTATGAAATTGAGAATGATCGTTTGACTTTAAAGAAAGTTTCCAACTGACTTCTTTTTGGTTTACCTGAAGAAATTTTGATTAGAAAAAAATATCCCGGAGATACGTTGCTTAATATTAAGATGATTAAAGTGAGAGCGATCTGGTGTGGCACGTGGAGGAGTTTGGAGATGAGGACAGGTGAAGATGATGATAAGGAAGAGCCAGAGGGTCCAAAGAAACCGGAAAAGGAGGCCGAAAGTCGGAGGTAGGAAGAAAGCAACTGACGATCGAGAGTTTCGTACGGGCCATCGACTTTCTTTTCCTTCTAGAAACAGGTTTTACCTTCGGAGTATGTTCGACCTTGAAGAATCGATCCGGAAATCGATTCAATTTATGCATGAATTTTTTTGGAGTTTCTATTTTCATTATACGACTGATATATATGTATATATCTTGTATAGTATTTTCTAATATATCTTTTCATTCTAATATTAAAATATTTATTTACGTATATGTCATCGAATCATTTGAAAAATATTTATTGTACATTATAGAAATGAGTTTACTCAAGAATTCGATGTAACGTTCGTATTTTATGAAAAACCCTACCGTCTATCTTTAATCTCACAATTGCATTATTTTTCACAAACGTCCATATTTGTTCTGAAATTTGCGTTTATGTTCGCCAGACGATTACTTCGTACAAAATGTTAGGACACAGGAACGAACTTTCACTGCTCGTTCCACTAACTTCTGACATTCCGGTCCACACGAATTTTCAAGTTTGCGTATTCTCACTTTGGCGAACTTTCTACGCGCGAACTCGCGCATCGTTGCCTCTCCAATTAGTCGTGCTTAATTTCTCAAATTGTTTGCCAGCTTTACTTAGTCTTCCGAGATTCAGGCAATTAAAAAAGAAAGAAAATAAAACAAAGAAGAAATATGACCGAGTTGTCTTCAAGTTGTCATTCATAAATCTTTTACCGGTCGGTCGTAAAATTTTTACTGAAATTTCATCAAATATATTTTTAAAATGATAAAATAAATATGTCATGAGCAAATATTTGATTATGTTTAGGCGACAACATTGTATATGATAATGTCACTTTTACGTAAATCAAATAGTAGCTTTCACACATGAAAATAAAAGAGAAGAGGAGTAAAATCGAGCAAAGCGATTCGCATTACAAAACGACGAAAAAAAAAGAAGAATAATGCGCAAAAGGAAATGGGAGTACTCTCGTTTCGAGAAACATAAGGATCGGATAATGAGAGAGTATTGAAGTATTCATGGAAGACGACGAGCGTCAAAAGGCCTTGCACTTGGGTTCTTCTCCAAAGCGCACGTTACTTCGCTAGAAAAAAGGAAACCAAGAAAGAGAGAAAAGAGACGAGAGTAAAGGAAAAGAGGAAAGAAAAAAACGACGGTCCTAGTTATTTCGGATTAAAAAAAGAAAAATATAAAAAAGGTACTAGTAGCATTTCTAGGAGAAGACGCACGTAGTCTCGATAGACAAGCCTTCACTAAATCGTTTTGTGAAAGACAGCGTTCCTTTGGATCCGCTTCTCTTGCTCGCTCAGAGATCCATCTAAAACGGGGATCTTTCGATTTAAAGTCTCCCCAAACGTCACGATGAGAGCAGCTACGCCGATGGGAGCTTCAGTGGCAGAACCGTTACTCGCGATGGTGGATACGAAGAGGATAGGAAACGTAGTTTCGTTTGCTTGTGAGGCCGCTTCTGGATAAGAAAGAAACAGAGAGAGAAAGAGAGAGGGAGAGTGCGAGAGAGAGAGAGAGAGAGAGAGAGAGAGAGAGAAAGAGAGAGGGAGAAGGAGAGAAAGTCGAGGAAACGAAGAAGAGAAAGAAAGAAAGCAAGCAAGCAAGCAGACTGGCAGGCAGAGGAGGCTCTTTTCGCCTTTTCTGGAATTTTATCTGTCTGGAGAAGGATACCTCCGTCTTAAAGGGTACGCGAGACGAGGGGTGGAAAAGAAGAATAAGAAGAAGAAGAAGAAGGAGGAGGAGGAGGTGGAGGCTATAAGACCGGCCCTCTAAGATAAGGCAAGACGCGGATAGGAGTTCGTCCGTCACTGCAACGAAATTCCGTCCGCAATCTCCGAAGGAATCTTTGCTATCCGGGTAGCCACCGGGTGCTCAAGCAACAACCCTGCTCTCCTACGGCCTCGTTTCGACCCTCAACGTTGCTCGCGTACTCCAGAAAAGACGCGCAAGGGTGGGTCAGCTGGAGGGTGAACGTTAGCGAAGACGAGGATAAAGAAATAAGAATGGGAGAAAGAAAGAGAGAGAGAGAGAGAGAGAGAGAGAGAGATGTTCACAGTGGTGAGACGAAGAAGACTCGATAAAGTAATAGTTTCATTTTACGAGGAGAGAACCTAGCTAGGATCCTTCTGCTCCTTCTCGAGCAGAGCAATCGACTACTCGCGATTCGCGTTCCTTCATTGTTTCCAACATCTTGGAACTTCACCTTACTTTTAGCACCTCTTATTTCTACGACATAAGACGAAATACGGAAATTAAATGACGCTCCATTCTCATCTCGGCTCGGGAGGAAAAATAATGCAATATTTTGTTCGATTTTTAAACCGACGAGTATTAAGAATTTTAAAAAGTACATAACGAGCCGATTAAAAATTCACTCTGATCTTAGATAGTTCTCTCGGTCGACGTCTAATGCGATCTAATACAATTGTGTTACACGATCGCTATCATACATTTCTCTCTGGTTACCTACAGTTCGATTTTTACGAGAAACATCCTTGTCGGTCGATTAGTCGCTATTAATGGCGCCATTGTTTTCACGACTTCTTAATGCCGACGATATAAACGTCGCGATAATTACTTCCTGAGAGAAGTAATAAGAGAACCGAATTTCCCTTTCTCTCTCTCTCTCTCTCTCTCTTCCTCTCTCTTTTAAGGAAATCGATGCGCCGGATTTAGTCTTTACTGGATCATAAATTCTTGAGATTTGCATACTGTCCGATTCGAAACAAGGTCGTACATGAGCTGGTTGTGTAACGAGAGACTGCTTTCTGAGTTTATACCGATCGTATACACAGGAATACGATATCTTGGATGGTTAATTAGGTATTGAATTATCGTCGGAGAAACCGTCTAGTCTTGATTCAAATTCTAGGATAACACACGCACACAAGGTAAAAAGAAAATCGCATAACGTTAAATCAAGCATTCGACGATTACCGTGCATTTTCAATGCACTTTTTAACCTACATTCGTTAGCCATTTTAAAATCGCACTTTAGGGATTTAACAAAGCATAAAGCGATCGAGCTTTCACGATTTAACTTTGCTATGAGATTCTAATTTTTATGACTTTATTATGCCAACGTGGATAATCGCTCTCAAGAGGGAAACGTTATCTTTCCTGGTTAATGTTTCATAACATTAGCTCACTTAGCACGAGTAACGATTAATAATTTTGTCCTTTTTCTACCGACTTTCGAGTTCGTTCAACTCGAAACATGATCTATTTTCTCGTAGCTCCTTAAATCCTATCGAGTTTCGAGCCCTTAGGCTACACGTTAGCATGTTCGGAATATTTTGTTCTTTATCCAAAAAAGAGTAAAGTTATATTAAAGGATTTTAAGTATTGCATACACGTTTCTCCCGTTTCGAACAATTGCTTTGCCTGTATCAAACGTTCGCTAGAAAGAAACCATGTCGAAACACTCGGACTCGAAGATTCGAAGAAAGTATTTTCGGTGCGTGCCGTGTCGTTTGAACGTTTTGCGCGTGACCGGAGTTGGATCTTGTCTTTCTTTTTCCTTCTCTTTCCTTTTTCCTATATTCTGTCCTCCTTTCACCGGTTCCATTCGAGATCCGGAAAGAGGAGATGATGCGTAGGTATTACGCGTCTTCTCCAAAGAAGATAAGAGACCTGAAGCTTCGTGCGTAAGCAAATAATACGCCTGGTATTTCACTTTCTCCGATCGTTGAGGCATTTCTATTTGAAAAAAAAGTGAACGAGCGAAGAGAGTCATGAAGATGTTATCGATTTCTTTTTTTTAATCGCACATGGAATAAAATAGAAGATCTGTTATTTTCATTCAAAGAATTTTTCTCTCGTATCCAAAATTCTTGAGTTCTTTTAAATCTCGTAAGTTTCGTGCGATTGGAAATTTCAAAATTAGACATCTTCAAAGGGGAAAAGAAGGAAATGTGATTTTAAAAATATCGAGATCGGGTCCTCCCTATTCACTTTAGGACGTGTACATCCATACTAAGCGAGTATAAGTAAGAGCTCGTTACTAAGGAACGGATCATTGAGCGGTAGGAGACTTTGTTCGCGCATCGATCTCGTCAATGCACCGACTCAAACCCGATTTCACGCTCCGTATCATCGACTAACGGAAGGGTCGAGAAATCTGGACAGTCTGGTTACGGTTAAGATGAGATAGGCTTCTCAGGCCAACCCTTGGCCGGTCCTTCCTTCGTGGACTCATCTCGTTAGATCGTCGAATTAATTGAGATGCGTTTGAGAAATCGAATCGTCAAACTTTCCTTTCCTGAGTCGAACGAATGTCCAACCAGGCGACCATCCAAAATGGAAACGAAATAATAATAAGAGACACGAGGGAAAACGTTGCGGTGAGATGTATATACGAGTTCGAGTTTATGGGCCGCTCTTTAAATCGAAAACGTTAGTATTCTACTAGTATAGAAGTTTTCGAGACGAACGATCGACGGCAAAGGAGGCATTAGCGGGGTTATTTTCTTCGTTGGATCGTTCTTATTTTATGGAGCCTTTATTCAAAAGTAGTATACTCGACGAGAAAACTTCTTTTCTACGTATTTCTCGAGGAAGTTGAATTTAAGGCGATTAAATTTTGATGTTCCTCGTAGACCATGTGTTCCGTAGAGATGGAATTATTTCGTAGGTATATTCTAAACACGTTCGATCGAATCTTAAATCTTAGATCCCTCAATTTACATTATTGCTATACATTTTTTTTCAAACCAAGAAATCGTACGAGCTAAATGGAGATGAAAAAAGAAGAAAAAAAAAAAAGAAAAAGGAAAACGCAACGGTGTTCCGTTCGAACTAGATTAAAGATTACACGTCCCTAAAAAGATCTCTGGAATAATGTTACAGCCGATGCGTATGTGGGCCGCAAAAGGGCCTCAGGGAGTGTGTCAGGAGCCTCTTCGCGAGTGAATGGCACTTTGACTCACCAATAAGAAAGCGGTCCAAACTCTTGAGATATTCGAAATCGAATTGGTTCTACGCGACGAGCGTGAATTTCATCGAAAAGTATCATTGAGAAACGATTTGTTCCGCGTTTTATTTCTGTCTCGAGTCGGTTCGATGATTCACGTATTTTACGCAACGCGCGAACTCCCCGACATCTTCTCAACACGTTTAATGAATTTTCATTAGCGCAGCCAAGCTCGACTTTCAATTACGAAAGAAGACGACGAAGAAGAAGAAGAAGAAAAAGGAAAAGAAGAGTCTTTCTCGTACGTATCGTAATAATATGTCTTCATGCTTGGCGACCTGTGAAATGATCTAACTCCATAATCGTTACTTTCCTATTTTCATTATATCATTTCGTCGTTAATCTATTCGAAACTAGAAAGATAGAAAATTGTTAAAATATTCAAACGACGATTGCCTCTTCATCTCGATCAAAAGTATGATCATGACGGTAGACAATTCGATACAATTATTATAGAGTTTGTCTTATTCCCAAATGCAATACAGATTTAGTTTACTTTGAATACACACACACACACACACACACACATACATACATATAATAAGAACACTGTTATTCGTCAGCGAGACGCTTCGAGTTGGCTTCGAAGATGCATGTCCTTGGAATCCGACGACTTCGTTTCGTTTTCGCGTTGGCATTGCATCAACCAGGATGCAGAATGCATAGTAATGGCACGCGTGTTCTCCTAGCCGGTACTGTCTAAGAAAGACATTGTCGATTCAACGAGGAGAGAACTGTTCGAAACGAAAGTTCACGTACACATAGCTCAAGTTGCGTTGTCATCGGAGAAAGAGCAAGAGAAAGAGAGAGACAGATAAAGAAAGAAAGACAGAGAGAGAGAGAGAGAGAGAGTACATTTCTCTGATACGAAATTCCATGGATGCAGAATCCACCACTGTGATATCAGCACTAGCTAGCTTGCTCCTGATGCTACCTCTAACTCTCTTTCTCTAGCTCTCTCAGTGGTTTTCTTCCTCCCTGAATGTTGTTGCACGATGCTATTGCCGCTTCTAATGCGCATCCGCTTTTTGCGTTTTCGTAGGAGAGCACGTCTGTTGAGGTCGACTCGTAAATACTCCTCGTTGTTCTCTATCTCCGCTTTCTCGTATTTATAATACACATATAATGCACGTAAAACAGAGAACGCACGTGCGCATAATACGTTCGCGAACTCTCGAGATGCCTGTACGAAGAATCAACACCCACTTTATAATCCTCTTTCACCGACATGGGTAGAGCTAAAGTCATTGATATCAGACTTCGTATTAATTAATAGTCTACGAAAATACATTCAATAGATCATTCAAAGTATTTTACATTCCATTGTATTTCTTTGAATAACGTCGAAAGATTTTCTATTCGTTGTTTTCTTTTGTTTATATCATTTCGTATTGTTATAAAGAAAATTATATTATTATAATTTCATTATTATTATTATTATGAGATATTGTATAATGATGCGGAAGGCTCAATGTTTAAGAGAGTCGATTTTAAAGTCCATCGAACACATATACCTCATGAGATAAGGATTTATGAAATATCGAGAAATCGATCCTATTAAATCAATAGTACTGAAATATGTAGATAAAAAGAGGATATTTTTCCTATTAAAATGGTTTTCGTTTCAAGTTTTTACGACTTTTAGTTCCGTAGATATCGTCTTAGGATTATTGCCATTCATAATTTGATAGTAATAGTAATAGTAGTAGTAGCGAAAAATGTGTTTATGGCGCACAACTGGATAAGTGCGTAAATTCCAAGAATTTTTATAGGTCAATGTGTCAGCTTTCAAGATATTATATAGATCAATGTCAATACAAGTATTTTTTACTTAAATTAAAATATTTCCGGAACGAAAATTAAAGAAGGCAGACTCGAAATGAAAACTATTTTTACAGATTTTTCTCTATTTTCTCGTTATAACTAATCGTTATAAACAATTTCTTCTAAACAATTTTTTATAAGAAACTTCTTTTGAATAATTTCGATAAACAACGTAGTATGTTTACAAACATTTTGTTATAAAAAAATTGGTATAAACCCTTCCTTTGCATCGACAAAGTATTTCTCTTGGCTTATCTCGGCAACAAATCGCTATTTGCATTCCAAGGCATTGCGTTTGGATACACGTGAACGGCAAGAAGAGGCAAGGTAGAAGAGCCAAGATAAAATTTCTTAAAGGCAAAGATGAGAAATTCTCTCGCATAGAATACTTCCTCCAGCTATACCTTCTTCATCTTCGTCTTTGCTGGAGTTCTTTTCACCGATCCTTTACCACTACCTCGACTATCATCGAAATCTACTTTTATAGTCGCCTGGAAGACGCAAACTTTTGTCTTAAGGGGGCGAAATTCAAATTCGCTTTTAAAAGAAAAAGCCGGCTTCATTTCATGATCAGTGCTAAGGGAGAGTAGGCATTTAAGAAAAAAAAAAAAGAGAGAGAGAGAGAGAGAAAAAATTCGATCCTTATTGACACTTCTTTTTATGATGTTCTTTTAGATTAGAGTATTAGTTCTACGAATTTTATAAAATCATATATTTAAAAATAATTTTACAATCTAGATTATAATACTGTACCGTAATTCTATTAATTAAAATTATAAAAATAAACAGAATGGAATATATTTCGTTTCTTCTTATATTAAGAGTATCTATATATAATAAAATGACAGATTTTTCATAAAATTAGATCAAGCATGTAACAGTCAAAGGTCAAGGACTAAAAATAGTCAAATCCGGAAATAGGCAATATCTAGCTGTTGTACGATTGCAACTATGAGCACGTGTTGAGAACGCAATTTCTTTGTATTAAATTCTGAAGAGCTCAGGAGAGTTGATATGCGATATAATGCATTTCATTATTTCGATAACTTATAAATAATGTATTTGACTGACTGAATTATAATAGTTTCGTAAATTACGGTATTAGTGTACTGTTACTTGTATTGGCTATCTCTAAGTTAATGATAACAAGTTTTACAACAAGACTTAACGAACTGTTTGAGATCGAAAGCTTTGAATAGAATATGTGAATGCTTTTGATGAACTATCCAGAAAAACGATCGTGAAATTAGAAAAGGGAAAGGTAAAGGAGTAATTTCTATGAAAGTGTGTACGAAAAGGAATAGAATCGCTTATTGATAGTAGACTTGGCTGAATAGTTAATTCGAAGTATTTAAGTAATAGCATAGTGTGATTCTTTGTACGAAGTGATCACACTGCTTCATGAATGAAAAACAAAATATTTTAAGGATAGATTCCAGATAAACGCAAACTATATTGGGCTTAATACATTTCAGAGGATTACGAGTTTAATTAAAAGTGTTTAAGATTCGAACAATAACGAATATGTTCTTTATCTTACTGCATCTTATTACCGAGCGTCCAACGAATTCTCAAGAGTAAATATTCTGTGTAGTGATATATGAAAAGATATATGATATTGAGAAAAAGCTATGTGAATCGTCAAAGGTATACGTGTGCGCGTCAATACCAGCATCCTTTGAGCAATAGGTAAGTACTTAAGATACTGTGGAACACTCAGAGGCTCCTCTTCTTCTTTGTAGCATTCGAAGTAGTTTCGTTTCTCGCATCGTCGACGACAAATCGCAATTTGCATTCGAAACCAATGCGCCTAGGACACGTGTCCGAGTAGGTTCGGATGGATCGAAACAGGATTCCCTGAGGGCGAAGGTGAGTCTCTTTCTGTCTCTCTCTTTCTCTTTCTTTCTTTTTCACTTCATTTTGCTTCGCTTGTCTTTCGTGTCCACTTTGACGCGAGTACAGCATTTTTCTGTTCTTTTTTTTCCTTCGTCCGCTTGTTTTTCTCTGTCCATCAGTTTGTCTCTTTCTCTCGTGTCTCCATTCAGCGACGAGTGATCGCAATTGGCGACCGACCGGATTTTCCGGAGAAAGGAACTACTACTACCGGCGCCTTCGTCCACAGACCGGAACGAATCGTCTTTTGCACGCAGCATCCCATCCCTCGATGTCTCCTCCTCTTTCCTCCACCCCTTTCGATTCTTCCTCCACGCCTCGTAATCGCTCAACGAGTCGCCGATCGAGAGATTTATCTCGCGAATGGTTTAGAAAGTGCAATCGTGCTCGCGACTTCTCGTGACTCTCGCGATGACGTGCGTTCCTTTTTATCTATCTATCTTTCTTTATTCTCGAGAAGAATAAGGAGAAAAGATTTCTTCGAAAAGCTAGAAAACCCGCATTTCTATTCTTACGAACATTTTACAATTGATTAAATATTTTTATATTCTCTTTAAGTACCTTTGATGTATTATATTATTTAGATACTGAAATGAATACATTTTTGTTCCCGTTTTCTAAAAATTTTCACCCATAAGGATGATTAAAAGTAAATGAAAATGATTCATTCGTTGAATGTTAAGAGAAACGTAGAAAGCTTATCCAATAATATTTCGAATATAAATTTTCGAAGATCATTATATATATATAACATTTAATAATATCTTGAAACTTTGAAGAGAGCAAAGTAGGGACCATCGAATAAATGATGATATTGAAAGGCAAGCGAAATAATGGCCGGTCACGATGCATAACCAGTGCTATATACAAGTTCAAGCGACAAGGACGCTTTCACAAGAAGACTTCGACGGTCGCTTAAGGTTAACCGCCGTACCATCAAGATCTTGCCTTTGTTCTATACAACGAACAGATTGTAAGATCCTTCGGGTATTTGCTAAGGCCGATTAAACCTTAATGACCAACATTTATTTCAATTAGGATGCATGCGAGCATGCTAATTAATGTAATACTCTTGGCTCGGATACGATATGGTAATTATGACGTCGTACAAGAAATTATAACTTTACGCCGGTCATCTAACGTTCATTTAGTCTCTTAGAAGTGTGTATTCAAGGGTGTATTCATCAAGTACTTCGTTTAATAAATCTAAGGAACTTCCGTTTCTGAATTATACTACGTTTTATTACTATTTTCTTACAAAAAGATGTTGAGAATAGATCCTTTGAGTTATTCCTCATCGTTCAAAATATAATCTTTCAAACAACAGAAATAGATGACCGAATAATACATAGTTATAAGCGTACGAAAATACGGAGAAAGAGAAATGCGAATTTTCCTCTCAAATCGAAATATCCTTGTCGAATTTCATTTTTCGGACGTTTCCTATATTCTTTGAATCTATCACGAATGTCTAATAAATTTACACAGCTGCCGATCGATGTGCCATAGTCGCAGTGGCTTTTACCTTCCGATCTATCCTCTCTCTTTCTCTTTCAACTTATACTGTCCAATTGCCTTAACCTTTGCTACGATTCTATAATGAGTTATTGAAATTTATCTTATATCGAGTTATTGGAATATTACAAAAGATATAAAATATTTTAAATAGAGACCCGTACAAAATAGAAAGCATTAATTATTAATTACTTATTATACATATTGTATGTATACGCATAGATACAGAATAGACGTATATAAACGTGGAAGAAGATTTTTTTTAAGCGGCGGATCCCACGCTCGGAATTCAGTCTCTGGAGAAAGTGTACTCTTGATCGGTCGGCTCTGAAGACGAAGCCTGTCCGCAAGAATGTATGTTAATGACCTGCTACGAACGTTCGCTACGGGAAGACTTATCAAGAACGTAGCGGATGTTCTTTTACTCTGAAATGTGAATCCTCCAATCTCCTTTTCTTTTTTTTTATGCACATCTAGTCACTTACGAGAATTTCATTGTAAGCAATTCTTGAAAATAGATCGCGGACTTATTGGATTTTTTCCATTATAAAAGCACATTGTCGCTGACGTTTTCATTTCTTCATTTCTTTTTCTCCAACTTCCAAATAAATCAGAGAACCAATTTTTGATTATTTCCAGATTATTTCCAATTATTTCCAGAACCGATTATACCTACCTTCGAGAATGGGGCTAATTGAACCATGATCTGAGTTGCAAAATAAGCAAGATTTCACTCTGTGATTCATCCTACGAACGTTGGATCACAGGTGAAAACTTTGTATGACGTCTTTCGTTTAAATTGCAGATGTTCCGATTCCGGTATCACAGGAAACAGATCCTGTTTAAGGCTTTGAAAAAGTTAACAGAGAATTGGTATTCATTCTGAGAGTCACTTCTGGTATGCATTCGTCTCTCAATATATTTTTTTTTTCTATGTATTTATTTCCATTCTATAGAGAATGGTCAGTTTGTGGTTGCTTTCGATTTCGAGACACGTTAGAACGCACGTCGTTATAAGATATACGAGATTGTAAAATAATAATGGACGATCTTTTGCGAGTTCGTTAGACCTGGAGAATTACGTTAGTTCGTAGTAGTAGTAGTAGTAATAGTAGAAGGAGCAGAAGCCATAGTGGTTGCGTAGTGTACAGTAGTAACATCAGTAAGTATCTCTTTCTCTCTGTGTGTAAATGGAGCAAACGACGATTCACCGTGTCTCGCGTTACCGTTATGATCGTTCCGCTATTACGCGATGCGACTCGTATTATGCTTAGATTTCGCTCTTAGTAAAGAACTTAACGTGCAGTTCGAACTCTCGTACCGATAATTATTATTATATCGATAGTTGGAAACTCCTAAAAAGAGATTGGCAGAAATTATTCTGTAAATAGATATTTTCGAATAAGTATTCTTAAAAAAAAGAAAAAAGAAAAGAAAAGAAAAAACTCGTCACGTTTAACTTTCCTTGCAATTTATAATTATCAGAATGAGGCTGAAAGGATAATGAACATAATGCAGAATCCCATTTTTATACTATAAACGCATCGTTTCGTGATTTCTGTAATAAAAAGAATAAAGTTTCAATGTGTGGGCGAGGAGGTGAAATTAACAGGAGGGGTAAAAAAGAAGGAGGAGAGGAAGGGGCAGAGAAAACTCGATTACAGAGTAGCTTTCGACGAGCCGACCGCTATAACGAGTTCTTTCGCGAGCAACTACTGTGCTCGAAACACGTGAATCGATGCATTTAAAACGGTGTTTTCGCCTTATCGTTCCGGTTCCTTGACAGTTCCATTTTTGTTTCGAAAAACAAATGAACGTCAGGACTACTCAGGATACTTTTATGGAAAATCATCAAAAATCATTAACGATCCATTGAAATATTTTACGAATATATTTCGATGTTTTGTTGTTTTAATAGATCTTTGTAGTAAATTTTTACGAATTCATCTGAATAAGTACGATTTTTTAAATATAAACTTTACAGATGACACAACGAAGAAAAACATAGAGGATAAAAAAGAAAAAGTAAAGATATTATGTAAGGGTCCAGTCTAAAGTCCAGAGAGGACTTTAATGATGCGATTAAGCGCTTCCTGATCTTGAAAAAGTTTTCAGTACCGTGAACTTTTTTATGCTTCTTCAAAGATCTCCGAGTATTACATTCTCAGCCTCGTTGTAATGCCACTCTGCATGAAAGTCAATTATTATCCTATGCCTTTGCATTCAGTGACTCCATAAACGAAGGATTTATTCACTAGGTATATATTCTCTGTTATATTTATGCGAATAACTTCTAAGAACGGCTTCTCCTCGACCTGGAACTACCCTGAAAGAGAAATAACGCTGAACGGAGATCAACGACAAAGCTCAAAATGCGGGCATAACTCGTGGAACTTAAACTTCTTTTTAAATGTCGTATCTTCCTCATACAATAGAATATTCAACATTCGGTAAAATATACCTTCACCGTTCCGCATCAATATCGAAATAGTTAAGTACGTTTAGATCAAAAAAGAGTCAAGCAAGAAAATATCACAAAAACTGAGTTGTCCAATTATGGAAAGATTTCGGAAGTTCCTGACAATGAAAGATAATGAAAAAGTATTCTAATTCTCGAGTCATTCAATTCAAAGGTAGAAGTATAAAGACAACTACAGAAGATGTTATTGGTAAGAAAAGATAGATGATAAATTCTAGTAAAACACGAACTTGTTGTAAACTTTCTCCGTTAATGGTCGACATCAAGCCAATTTCGCGCCCACATCGTTACCTGGTGTAACATCGAAGACGAAAACAATACGATGAAGTCAGAAAGAGAAAGAGAAAAAGATAAGGAAGGAAGAAGAAAGATGAGAAGAGATAGAATAGGAATAAAGATTCTTCTAATCGTTGTGAACTATCAAAGAAATATGGTACACGAGATCTATTACGAAGAAATCGAGTATTTTCACTCTTCCAGTTTCAATTCTTTTTTTTTTTTCAAAAGAAAAATTGAACATGAATTTGAACATGGATCGATGTAAATCGTTCGGATGTATAAAAGCGAATTAACGCCACGCGACAATAATCGATGTTCGATAAATAACAAAAATTAACAATAATATCGAGGGTATTTCATCTTTATCCACAGTTGGTACTTCGGTAAGAATGGAGATTATAAAACGGACACGTAGTATTTATATCCCTTCGCCTTAGTCGCAAGCACGATCTATCATCACTCGTTCTACGGGGTAAAGATTTCGAGATTCACCTTTACTCCTATCCTCCTACTTCATTAGAGCCAGAAAATCTTGCGAAAAAGTGATCGTCGTGCTGCTGGTTGCGTATAGAATCTCTATCTATTTATCTATCTCTCTTCCTTTTCCTTTTCTCTCTTGTGATAGCTAAGAAACGATCACTGTTTAATGAACACTTGTTCTATTTGCGTCTGTCAGAAAGTTAGACAAGATGGAAAGAACATAAAACACGAAGAAAAGGAGGGGAAGAAGGAGGAAGAAAAAAGAAGTACGAAATTATGGAGGTAGGGCGTGAAACGAGCTGGCTATAACGTACTCTCTCTTACAACAGAAAGTGAATGAGTGCGAAAGAGAAAAAGAAAAAGAGAGAGAGAGAGAGAGAGAGAGAATACTAGCAAACTAGGAAACTAGAAAGAAAGAGAGAGAAGAGAGGTCAGGGCGAACAAGCGTGCAAGCCGAGTACTCGAAACACCGAATTCTCATCGTTGCATTGTGATGCGCTCCCGCGTGTCTCGTTTCATCGGTGGCTCGGTTACGGAAGCGCGGCCGTATTACGAAAATTTGCCCGTTCCTTTTTACGACAACGGATTTATGGGAGGAAAATAGCACCGACGGGTGCATCCTTTTTCCCGAGAACGCCGCGAGAGCCCAGGCTTTTCCTGCCTCTCTTTCGTTGTTCGTTCATAAAACAACGAGCGTGCACTCTTCCGTGCACGACCGGTACCTCCTCCTCCTCCTCTTCTTCCTTCTCCTCTTTCTCTTCTTTCTCCTCTTCCTCCTCCTCTTTCCCCTCCTCTTCCTCCTCCTCCTCCTCCTCCTCCTCCTCCTCCTCCTCCTCCTCTTCAGCTTCTCTGACGTACCACCCTGCTACAACACCAGACACCCGCTTTCCCAGTTTTTGACCATTTCATTCTCTCGTTACACGCTTGCTTTGCCCTGCAGTCACGAGCGTCCGTCAATTTTTACCGCTTCTTCGTTACTCGTTTCCATCTACGTACATATACTAGCATTAATTTAGGTAGATCGTATGTATGGATTTATGTGTGTATGTATATTTTACGTAGGACTTGATCAGCGATTAACTCGTTTCTCATTTTACCGAAAATTCTCTTTTTCTTTTGTCGCTCGAATCGTCCTTTGTTATTTTGATAATCCAACGGACGTACATCGGTTATCCCGACTGACAAGGATAATATTCGTCATTTTCTTTTGCCTGAAATATTGCGGAAAGATAATAAGATTACATTGTTGGATATACGCAAAACACATATTGATAGATATCAAACATTTAAGAAGAAAATTTCCTTTCCTAATATTTATTTTGCGTTTGAGTGTAGGAGTTGTGTCATTCCATTTTCTTTCTAATTTTTTTTTTCTATATGAATTCACATACGAAAGACTGTTGCAATCAAGGATTATACTTAAATGATAAACTGTTTAAATTTGTGGTCTTCCATTGAAAGGCGCCGAAACAACCAAAGTCGTGCCGTCGGCAGGAAGCTAAGGAAAAGAAAGACAGAGAGAGAGAGAGAGAGAGAGAGAGAGAGAGAGAGAGAGAGAGAGAGAGAGAGAGAGAGAGAGGAAACTGATGTAAAACTCGGGTCATTGTAATCGGGCGACGTAATGTGTAGACGGAGCGTTCATTATTTTGCCGCTTGAATGACTCCGTCCAATTTCCTAAGACACCGTTTCATGAGATGTTCCGAGATAGTCATTTTTATCTTGAGCTTGTGTAGATCTAATAACACGATATTTTTTCTATATAATGAAATGCGAAATTTAAAAAAATTTGCAGAGAGAAATTCTTCTTGTAATGAAGAATAAAAAATATCGAAATTAAAATAAATCGAACGATGAAGAATATTTTACACCTTCGTGATGTTGACGTGTTCGAGATCGTAAAGGAAATAATAAGATTTTAATTTTCATATAGTAGATAACAACAGAAGATTTCTTTCGCTCTTTCATAGTATAATTTATCAAAGTTTAAATGTTAGGGATTTCACATTTGATTACAAATTTAACAGACATAAAATCACAAATAGCGAATAAATTTGTAGCGATATCGAGTCGAAACATTAGTACGATTAGGAAGAGCCACTCGTAGATAGATCGTTCCTTATTGAAACAGTTGTAAACGTATGTATGCCATTGCTTGGATGGCTCGACCATTTAATCAGGGAGATCAGGTGCGACAAACGAACTGGGCCTGATAAACGGCGAGAATCGTTGCTTTCGAGGAGTTAACAGATTTGCTTGGATCAATTTATCAACGAGTAGGTAGATATATGTTCGTACGTATGTTGTTTCATGAAATGTAGCAGTTCGAAAATCGGGCTCGTTCTTCTCTCTTATCGATAATATGACCATAAGACTAACTGATTTATAAATAATCGATCTATCTCTTTCAAATTGGCGATAAAGAAATTAATTTTTAAACTGCGTAGTATCATTAATCTCGAGTTACTCAATCGTATAAAATATTTTCGATACTGACGAAATTTATAAATCGATAATGATATTCCTGCAATCTGTATTTATAAATATTTACCATGTACATGTATTGTGCTATCATTACATCATCCAAATAGGATTGATTGCCAAAATTGCCGACGAAAATATGAAAACAAGTTAATAAACTAAAAAAATATTTGCTGAAGATATTCCAAGTAACATGCTTGTCCCATTGATAATCCTATATATGTATACATACGTAACTATGTACATTCGAGCAGGAGTGCTTATCGATAATTGCATCAGGATATATATGACCGGCTAATGTGATATTAATGGCACTTAATTTATGCATGCGATATTTATTGGGATAACAATACCAGTTTTCACGTTACGATGATAAGGAAGGGAATCGTTGGTCCTGTTGCTACTTTGGCGAGCTTTATCGAGAAATTAATCTCAATTCTTGATTAATGAGTTCTAAATTATCCAAGTTTAAAGTAGGAACGATTATACGAGAGAGAAATGTTTGATAAGAATTTCTTCGATGATTTCTCCGGACGCATGTCACGCGGTGAGTTGACCTCGGAGGAAAGGAAGAAAGAAATAAAGAAAGTTTCACCTGGCGATACAAGATGCTGCCGCACCTGCGCGCATTCCGATCCACGTGACCCTAAAACTCTAATATCTTGAGAGCATTCACCTTGACCATGAGTTTCCTGCGTTCACTATTGCCTTCCCTTTCGTAGCTTTGGTCATAAAAACGATTTTTTTCCTTTTAACTACTAAAATATATATATATACATCTTCCGTTAATGAAATTACGACTTTTACAGCAAATATTTAAACATAAAAATGTTCCTTCGATCTGAATATTTATCGCTTGGTTAATTTGAAAAAGTGATGGTGATAAATAGTAATATACGTTTCTGGTAACACTTATTCGCTTTCGAATAAGAAAGGCATGTCTTTCTAAATGTCACTATGTAAATGATGAGATGTAATATATTCTTAGGGGAAAATGTTGCGTTCATATGTATATACTCGTATATATATTTTTTATCTGTTATGTGTACCTTACTTGACGAACAGGCAAGTCTCAAGTACAAGTACTATGACGTAATAATTCACTTTTTTACCGAATGAATCTCTTTTATCAACGATCACCTTCTCCATAATTTGAAAGCGAGTTTAACGGTAAATACTAGAATGAAATAAATTACATAATGCGTATCTCTTTGATAAACTGATCCGAAGTTATCGAATGACTCGTACCTTAGGTATTACATGGTTAGGAGATTCACTGCACCACGTGTAATTCGATGGGTCAACGAACTCTGCATGTAACAGCTCGGAAATGGTTATATAGATAGATTCAGCTTGACTGGATCATTTGAAACGATGCAACTTTCTCTTAAAGAGTAATAATTACGAATAATCGATCGTATCAACTTGTTTATTCTTAACAATTTGGTTGTCCTTTTCAAAAAATAAAATTAAGAATTACATTCATCTCTGACTTCATCTTTATTAGTATTAAATGATCGTTGAAGAAGTAAAAGAAGACAGAAAGAGAGAGAGAGAAAGAGAGAGAATGCAAATACGACACTATTTCGAAAGGTTAAGATTATAAACGCTTTAAAGATAATCCGATGTCGGGAATCCTCTTCTTTCTCTCTTCTTTTTCATTAAAGTATGTACTTTCCTGACTCGACGCAATATGTATGCCTTTAGCTTCATTCCTCTTTCCTTAAAAGTTTCTTCTAAATATTTTCGAGGAAAATCTTGCTTTCCATCTTACTTGATTGTTTCATTTTTATCAATGATTTGTCTTCTTAAAAATTATCGGCGTTGATTATAGGTATTCTTTCTTTTTCTTTTAAAATAAAATAGAAAGAATAGAAAATTAAGAATAGTAAGAGAAAAGAAAAGAAGTCGTTTAAAGTTAAGATCGCGACGACTTTATCACAGGACTCCAACTGCAAATGTTTCTATCTAAGCTCGCAATACCGGTCCTTCCGTCGACGTCCGTTTAAATAATGTGGATAGGGAGGCCTGCTGGAGAGAAAGAAAGTCGTCCTCGAGTAAAAGAGCCAAGGAGAAAAGAAAAAGAGGGTTGAAGTAGAAGGAAAAAGTTCTTTCTCTCACGACTCGTAGACTCGTCGTTGGACGATTAATTCCCGGTGTCCTTACGCGAACCATCCTTACTGTGAGAGACTTTTGCATAGTTACGAGATTTCCGGTGAAAACAATTTTGTTTGCGGCTTGCTCGTTAGTTCGAGCTTTTCTCAAATATGCAGTAGTGAATTTCGCAGTGAACAGTATTTTTATTAATATAAGAGAGAAAACAAAATTTGAAAATATTAAAAAGAAAGAAGTGATATAATCATGTTGGATAAACTAAAGGAGACGGTATAATTGAAAAAATTAATATAGAAGTTGAAGAAAATATAAAATATACATGAGGAAGAGAAAAAGAGAAAGGAAGAGAGAGAGAGAGAGAGGAAGAGAGGGATAAAAAGAGCGAGAATAAGTATAGGAAAACTTAGGTCGACAGGGACGTTGCTCTCTTGCTTTGAATTATTGATGCCATTGTAATGGATCTCAACAGAGTGCTACTGACACACGTGCAGCTTTTTAACTTCGCGACACGTACGAGTTGCACAAAAGCGAGCAAATTCGTTGCAAGCTGCCTACGTTGTTGAATTTTGTTTGCTCTTGACACTGACCGAGATTCGTGAAGAAGAAAAAGAAGCAAAGAAGAAAAAGAAGAAGAAGAAGGAAAAGGAGAAGAAGGAGAAAGACGAAGAGGAGGAAAGAGGAAAAGGAAAAACGAGTTAAAAGAGAAGACATCGAAGACCGTTTACGGAGAAGAGTCTTGATAGGACCCCGTTATGACATCGCTCAGCTTCGTTATACATCGTAGACCATCTCAGAGAACTCGTTCGTTTACTCGTTCCTTTACTTGTTCAACTTTGACGTTCTCGTATAAGGCACGCAAAGCTGAGAAACGGGACGCGTTTTTTTTGCACCATTGTGGATCTTGCGGAGGATCGTTTCTATTCTCTTTCTCTTGCTCGTACGAAGATTAATTGCAAACCGTGCATCGAAGTATTTTCTTTTGTAAGTAAGTCGCTCGTTTTGTAGGACATCCTCGAAATTTTTCAATGATCTCGTACTCGTGTCGTATAATCCTTTTTTTTGAATTTGATATGAATTTTTTTTGAATGTTCAAGCGAATATACGCTTTTATTTTTTTTTCTTTATCATTGTAAATAAAATACAATTTGTTATACTATTCTCTTCCTTTTTTACATTTTATTATTGTTGCCTTATCAAAATCACGAATACAATAGATAGGGTATTATCGAGCAAACGTCGGTTAGAAATAATTGGCTAGCAGGATCGATGACGCACCGAAGGTAGCTCGTTTTGTTTTATTATAATATCAATTAAACGTCGATTTGTTTCGAGCGCTCCCCGCATCGTCGGCATTGCGTTCGCGCACACAATGATGCTACGATCCATAATAATTAATCTTTTTACCGCGTAGGAGGAGCAGCACGTCGCCCGCCGAGGCAATTAGTCGCGACAATTTGGTCTCGCGCGATTAATTGGATGCAAATTGGATGGGATACTTGACAGAGTGTTTATGAAAATATCAAACGTTTGGCCAGCTACTCATATTTTATGCGATAGGAGCAATTACGAATTATTTACTCGCCCTTTCTCTCTCTCTCTCTCTCTCTCTCTCTCTCTCTCTCTCTCTCTGTTTCTCTCATCCTATCTGATGTGCATCATAAAAATTTCCAACTAAATTAATTGTTGCAATAAGGAATTCTAGCTAATGAGCAGTTTCATATGTTGCCACGTAATCTCCAAAAGATATTTCGAGGATAACAGCTGTTCCCTATCTGGTTTCCTCTCAGAGAGGAAAATGAAAAGCAGCTCTGTTAATACCATCTTTCTGTTTTCTCTCATCCTCGCATTTTTATATCATCCGTTAATTTGGACTATCGAAGGTAAAAAAAAAAAGAAGAAAATGTCCTCACGACGAACTTTTAATGTCGTACAAGAGACAGGAAACATACCACACCTCGGAGATTTATCTTTGGGTTTTTTGCTTTGTTCTTTCTCAGTGTCGAACATATAGTACCGTGAAACGAAGAATAGTAGTGATGTCGATACCGGCGCATCTTCGACGTCTTCGAGGAAAAGACAGGGCCTATAGCCTACTTTCTCTACAAAGAGAATTTTTAAGCGATATACGATGAGGAGGTTTCCCTCTCCAACTGGCCTGACTTCTCTCTTTCTCTCTCTTTCTCTCTCTCTCTCTCTCTCTCTCGGGCTTCTCTCGTTGGTCCTGCTACCACTACTCGACTCCTTTCTTCGATTCAACCGGCCCGTCGCTCCTCGTGCACGCTCCTCATCGGCGACTTCATCAACGGCAATGGCTCTCCACGTTGGTACCCCTCTACGGGAGTCTATATAAGCAGAGGCCTCCTACGGGTCTGAACATTTTTTCGTTCTTCCTACAATCGCGTCGTGGTGTCTCCTTGTATTCTCCTTCGTAATTTTTTTGTTTATTTTACCGTGGGAGAAAGATGGTGCTCGTGACATGAACGATCGAGCATAACACGCGCTACGTTCGATAACAGCGCGGGAAAGAGACGAAGACGAGGATTTTCCTTTTCTTCGTCGTTTTCTTCTTCTAGTTCTTCTTTCTTTTTCTTTTTCTTTCATTTTATTATCAAGTAACGGAAATTGAAGAAAGGAAACGACCAGTTTTAGATTATATAAACAGTGCCGTTTATATATATATATATATATATATATATATATATATATATATAAATTATATATATATATAAAATTATATATATTTTTTTAGTTTATGTGCAGTGCGAACACAAGTTTTTACTGTTGTTACGGTGCCATGTTCGAAGTAAAGGTAAGTGACCGGCGTTCCGCCTTCTTTCCTTTCTTTTCTCTCTTCCTTTTTCTCTTCCATTTCCGCAACGCGGCCTTCACCTTCTCACTCGCTCAATACGAATCGAATCGTAAAGAAAGTCTCGATTCCATACTTTTCCGATTCACGAGCGTAGATATCTGAATTCGTCTTGACTGTGCTTCCTTCGACAACGTTAAAATAATAACAAACGGTGTTCGTTCTCTAAAATTCATTTTCATCTTTTATTTCCTTTTGAAAGAATGATTTATTTGTTGGTGTAATCTCTTTTAAAAGAGAAAGTGAATCACTAAGTAAACTTATGGGATTAAAACGAGTCGTAAGTAATTTTTGAACGTTCCATAGTTTCGGGATTTTTTAAAATTCTTTCAAAATTAAAAAAAATAAAAATCGAAATTTGTATTGTTAGAACGTAAGTTTATTATTGACAAGAAATTAAGTTTTCGTTTTTCATCGGCCATCAATATTGGTTGATCAATTTTCTAGTTGATAAACTATCCAATTTGTAAATCTGTCTTGAATTAATTTATATCCCTGAAGATAACGTCGTAAAATGCTGTTCATAAAAAAGAACGATTTTAGATTTTAATATTCTTTAAAAATTGTTCGTGAGATAAAACGGTAATAAATAAAACGAGGAAGCATTAAGTATCTAAAAATTGAACGATGGAACGTTGAAAAGTGAATGTGCTTGGCCGGAAGGAAAGGAAATTAATGGCAATTTTGTGCATCGAATCGTCCGATAAGAAGCGTCTAAGGTTTGCCACGATGTTACGCACACGTCGTACGTGATTAGAGTATATGACTATGCATGAAGGAGGCGTTTGACCCAGTCACAACGGTAGCACGAACACGTTCGCTTACCTACCTACCTACCTACCTATCTACCTACCAACCTTATGCACGACCTACGCCTAAACTACGATTCGCACATGCAGACCCTTTATGTTCGTGGGACATGCGAGCCAAACTGTTCTGACTGTGAGCTTATCATAGCTTGTGTGTGTATGTGTGTATGTGTATACAGAAAAGTAGGATGTGGAAAGACCTTCACCTTAGTTCTCTTTATTAATGCGAATGACTTTTCGAAAGTGAATTCGTGAGAAGTTGAGTTCTCTTAAATCGAACCTTCGAATCAATTATCTCGAATCCTTCAAAGTCCTCTTTGATGCAAATAGCTTTTTTTTCTTTAAATTCTGCGCAATAAATAGTTTTTTCTTATCCTTGGACATTAACATGTCATCAATAATAGAAATGAAACAAAAAATTCTTCCTTTAATATCTTCTCGATCAGCGTATCGTTTAATCTTCGATATCTTTTAAAACGGGAGAATTTCATTTTCAATCGGCGCAAGTTTTCTTATCTTTGTTTTAGCAAAAAGTAGGTAGAATACCAGGAAATAGAGATCGATCGTGTGTATAATTTCACGTTGCTTAAGAATCCATTGAAAGTTTCATGCGAAAGAAAAGTGGCACGTGTTTATTTTAATTGCACAACTGTAATCTTAGTTTAGTTAATTATTGTGCGAAAGCTTCCTTTACAAGTTATTTTTTTTTATCTTTTTCTTATCTTTTTTTTTTTTTGTTAGAAAGAGCAAGATGATGCAGCGAATCGAGGTAATGAATTTTACTAAAACGTCAAGTTAAAGTATACCCGACCCCGCGAATATTTCTTACGGATGCTCTTAGGAGAAAGTATGGTTTATCGCGTTAGCCTTGCATCTCGGCCAACGTGCCACTTTAAACGCACTTATGTTGGATTCTCAGTGTCGTTGACGAGCTTATGAGAGACACGTTTCGACTTACTTCTACCACTGAAAGTACATCTTGTATCGCGTGATACCTAGTGTCTCCATTTGTTACGAACGATCTCGTAAAATTGATATAAATAGTGTCGATACCATTTCGCTCGACAGACTACCGTACCAGTCTTACAGAGCGATCGTTACTTCCGTTTTTCTTACGTAAATGTCCGATCGAACTATGAGATAGACTCGGTAATGGTAGTGTCTCGTAAATAATGTATAATCATGAAAATGGTATTAAACTTTACCGCCGATGGTCGAAAGTGACGTTGGCGACCTAACTTCGTTAGAAAAATAAGAAAGTTTCTATTGTCCTCGAGATTAATTTCACCGTCAGGTAAAACGACGTCGTCGTTGTTCTTGTACGTCCATAAACGAAAGAAGAAGATCTTGATGAGTCGAGGTTGTGAAGAAAGCCTCATGTCAAACTTAATACGGAAATAATTTTCTGCATGGCCAAGGAAAATAGCTGTTGATCGATCGTTATTCCTCCCGTCAAAACTTCTTTACTTATTGTCTTTCGTCGTTTGAACATAAACCACGAACATTATTAAAGAAAGCATCGTAGTTATTTTACGATTATATCGTTGGCTACCCGTATAATGCTTGTAGCGATAATACTTTCTAACGGCTTCGTTATGGTAGAGACGTGACAAAAATGATAGGTTGAGGGTATTATTCGTCGCAATCTAATAGTTCTAATAGTATGAATTTTACATCTAAAACGAAACGATTAGAGATGGGTTGCCTCTTTAAATTTAATTGGAACACACATCTACACATTTTACTTTAATGAAAGCATCGCTAATCAGGATAGACAATAAATAGTATACTAACTTACATTTTCACTTTGTCCTACTGACTGTAATTAGCCGCATTAGATTCCTCTAAGGCGATCATTCATTTCTCCCTTTTACTACTCGACATGTCGAAGGAAATTCTATCTTCCTGGGACTTCAGCACGAACGTCGTGTATTTCGTTACAGATCGCGTGATATCTTTCCGTGTAATGAAATTATTCACACGCGTACGCATCTAAAGCGTGTTGTAAGTAAATGGAGGTTTACATAATTTTCACGTACGTTCGTACCTCGGAGACTATGAGCTCACTTTATGTGAGCTAAAGGCTCACTCAGTATCTCATGGCTTATGAAGCGTCGAGATGATTAGACCTACTAGTGTATATCTATATTAGTATGGGAAACACATGATATACATCGCATTCAATTTAAGAAAGAAAATTCGTTGTTAACTGGGTGAATTATTATTTAAAAATTAAAGAACTTAACGAATTCTATATTTAATACGATGCACCATACACGAGAGGTTTAATGGAAGCACAGTCATTACGAAAGTTTTCAAATAAAGCAGCTATCTCATTTCTCATTGCTTCTACTCTATTATTCCTTCGTCCAATCCCAGGTGACCTATTTTGATTATAGATGACAATCGTGCTGGTTTGCGCGCTGCTGATCGGTCAGCACGTAGGAGCGGTGGTGAACAAGGCGTTGCCGCAAGCATCGCCCAGCGAGAACCCCGAGGAGAAGAAAAATGAGATAAAAGCCAACGAAAGGATAAGTAACTCTTATGGACCACCCGCCGACGACTATGGACCACCGATTGTATCGGTGAATGGTGGTTTCAATGGGCCAGCACCAGTCTACGGACCACCGTTAAACATTAAACCTCATTACGGGCCACCAAAACAAACTTTTGGCCCAACGAAGCTTCACTTTGCTCCGCTAAAACAGCACTTCGGACCGCCGCTGCTTTCCTTCCCTTCGTTTAGACCACCAAAACCACAGTATGGACCACCGTTAAAGTTGAACACGCCTCCACTCGCCGGTTTCCCACCAGTATCGTCTTTGCCAAATCATTTGGGTCCCGTTAAGTCTGGACATGGACCACCCATTCCTGTATCCATCGAATCTTATCGACCACGACCCGAACCGCTTCCTCTTCCAGTGAATCCAGAGTATGGACCACCTCCTCCTCTACCACCTCCTCAATTACATATTCAGTACGAGTTGAGCAATGCTAATATTCATGGACCACCACCTCCACCTCCCGCAGGAGTTCCAGCACCTCCCACTCCACCTGATATAATGTACGATGGATGGCAGCCCATAGCTGGACTCGCTAATCAAAAACAACAAGGACCACCATTGAAACAATATTCGTCCTCCGACGGCCATCGTCTTAAGTACGTCGAAGACACGACGAATCCGAACGTGCCCAGTGACTCTTACGGTGTACCCATCACTAATCCAGAAGCTCAACATCTACAAACTTCCGTCCGTGAATCCTCTGGCGATAAAAATGGATTGCCTCCACCACCGTTGCCAGTGTACGACGGTGATCACAGTTCGCATACTCACACATCGTCCTCATCATCCTCCTCTTTCCATTCGAATCATCATCAACACAGTCATCAGCAATCAAACTTGAAATACAACGTTGGAAACTCGGACTCTCTTTCGATAGTGAAAACTGTGGGTTTCGAGTTGCTGCCCAATACTGAATCTTTGACCTCGGATCTTCAAAGTTTGTCTCACGGAAGCAATTCTGGTGTTTCCTCGTATGAACACTCGTCAACGTCTCTGAACATCGATGGGGACTCGAATTCGGGACTTTCTGTATTACCGTTGCAAGAACTGGATGAATCGCCTCACGACGTTTCATTTGGAAAGGGAGAATCTCATGGAGATCATAATGCGAACGATATCACCTTGCAACAACTACCGGGATTATCACCAGTTAATTTCGGAAAGCCCAATGGAATCGTTGGCGGTTCTTTGCTTCCACCACCTACTGATTCTTATGCAGCACCACCACTCTCTTCGTACTCACCAGATGGACCATATCCAGCAGCTCAATCTGGTCGAACTGGACCAACCTTCCCACCGTTTGGATTTTTCGGTACTTCTTTTCAGAAACATGGCTCGCATCATCATAGATTTCACGGACATTTTAGATTACACGGTCCACCTTCGTCACCGCCAGCATCTTTAATACCACCTAGAAATCGAGAACCGATCAAATTTCGAGAGCCAGTTCCCGTAGCACTGATATCCAATCTTCATCGTTATCTTCCATCGTTACCTCCTATTGATCTGACAAAGCCAATTAAATCACACGTTCCTCATTTATCGTTCGGTCCTCAGCTACCTAGTTTGAATGCTCCTCTTTCCTTTCATCAATCGTCTGAATCCGATCATTCCTTATCGAACACCTTCTCTAACAGTGGATCTTTCGGCAAGTTCAATTCTCACAGTTTAAATTCTCCAATGGCTGCACCCAATGCGCAATACGGAACTCCATTATCTTTCACGGATTTTAACACGCCAGCTCCGGTTCCCACCTATGGTGCACCCAATTTTGGACCAGCTTCTACATTCGGTTTCACGTCGAACGGCTTTGGTACAAATCTTTACGATGGAATAGGAAATGGTCTGACCAGCGTTTATGGAACACCCGTGATAAATCCACCTCTAACGATACCTTCTGGTGATTGTAATTATCAGCAGTTCAACAGTGGCACGGACTTTGGATTTGACAAGGGTACCAATCATTTATTGCCACCTTCTGCTCTTCCAGCGTTACCAAGTTCGACAGAAGAGGAAGATAATTCTTTACTCAAATCACCAGCTCTACCTTCACTTTCAGATTCCTTGAATTCGTATATTGCACCACCTGTAAACACGTTAGATTTGGAGAATTACGAGCAACAGAAAGTCGGTTTGAAAGATAGTTACGGAAATCCAATAGGCGTTTCTTACGAATCATCGAATCAAGCGATCGATTCGGACGTTCAAAGTAATGATCACGTTCACTCGTCGACTTCCGGAGTGAAGAATATTTTATCTCTTTCCTCTTCGTCATCATCATCGTCGTCATCGTCATCATCGTCTTCTTTTTCTTCTTCATCTTCATCTTCTAGTCCATCCCAAAGTTCCTTCTCTTCTGGAATACCGTTGCACCAGCATGGAACCTCTGCCGAGGCCTTGACAGCTAGCTTAACGGCTCAAGGTTATGGCGAGACTAAGAGTCTTAGTTCGAACGAGGTGGATGCTAGTCAATACTTGAAGACTGACGAAGGGAGCCAAGCATTGGCTCTAGCACAAGGTCTAACTGCCGAAGGACCAAATGGTTTCCAAATTCAGGGATCAAAAGGCACGTACACTCTACAAATTCAACCTGCTGATGGTGGATTAGGAACGGAGAATTCTGACGGTAGTATAAGACACGATCAGGTTCTTTCCAATGGCCTTCTTCAAGATATTCTTGCGGCGATCGAACAACCGGATCAAGGTCGAGTCGAACTTCAAGGTCCACCTCAGTCTCAACCATTGGAAGAAGTTCATAATGATCAATTGTCTGGATCTAACAGCATCTCCCATCAGAATGGACACTATATTACGATTCAAAATAAGGAGGACGAAGAGATAAATCAACTTATTCGACAAGTCAGCGATAGAAGTGGTCAAACGTCCAATAACGACGAAGGAAATTCATCTAAAAACGAAGCAATCGCTTTGTTCTTTAATAATCAATACGTGGATAACACGAGAAAGGATACGAGATCTGTGAGCAAAGCGGAGAAACAAGCGGATACTTCGATCTCCGTGAAGAATCAATAGAGTGAAACGATATCTTCCTGAACTTTTTCGTGAAATAGTGTGCCTGTGAAAATCATCTAAATGCGCGCTAAGAGAAAATTGTGTCGTCACTTTCGATATCAAGATATGCTAATTTAGATTTCTTTTCTAACGATTTTTATCGAAACTATAACTCTGTGTTAGATTTTAGATTTATGGTGCTCCGTTATTGTCTTCGATCGTGTTGGAAGATCAAAGATATCCTAAAGGAATAAGAAGACGTGCTTCGTTCGTAGCGAAAACGAAACGAGAAACACGATAGTCACTGATCGATTCGTATTAAACGCGTCGTTGAAATACCACTTGAAGTAATCCGAGTAGAACATGAGAGAAGTGAGAAAAGAATCGAGGAGGAGTTTGTTCAACACTCTTTCTCGTTTGCTTTTGGAAAGAGGGAAAGTGATAATTACGCGTTGGCTAATGTATCGATAACAGGTTATTAGATGAATAATCTGCTTACTTAAGAACATCTCACCTCGAGTTACTCGGGTGTTACGAGTATTCTTAGAAAGTTTAAAGTATCATTATCGTTCTAATACCATTCTTTATTTATTTTCTTTCTTTCACCGAGAAATTTTGAGAAAGCAGGTCCTATTATCAGGACAAACTTAATTGCGATATACTAAATATCAAAGATGCTTCAAGCTATGTGGCCTGAAGCTAACGTGTCTCCTCATCGATACATTTATCTATTCTAGGTCAAATAAGAGAGAGAGGCTATGTGTAGAGAAAAAAGAAAGTTAATGATTAAGGGAGATTTGTCGATTCTTCATTCTCGTTTAAACGTCTACGAATTTTGGTATGCCCCTTCAAAGAAGAAAAGAAATCGAAAGATGAAACGAACCGACTCGTGATCTTTAGGAGAATCAACTCCATGTCGCACTTTCGATCGACGAATCTAGGTTATCGGGGTACGGGCTTTGACTCGCCGTCGTGAAATGTGTGTTACCGTCGCTCTCTAACGTTCGCCGATTATACGCCGGTACACGCTCGAACCTCCTTCGTTCAAGGTGAAAGTTCAAAATCTCAGTTAGCAGTCCCTCGGTAACCGCGAAAATCGTGTCTCCCGTAGAACATGTTTCTTCGTTCTGTGAACTCGTTCCTTTTCAAGCGATATATGTGTATATATATATGTGTGGTACGTATATATGTATATGTACGTACATACATGTATCACACTTTGCTTACTTTTGCGTTTAAAAAATTGCAATGAATTTTATTTTGAAACTACAGAATTTTCGTATGCTCTCTCCGAATAGTCAGAATTCTCAGACAATTTGTTACTACATCCTTCGATACCTTTCTTCACGGTGTTGATCAGCGAATAGTTATGCATAATTCAGTGATACATCTTAGATGCATAAAATAAATAGAGCGTGTGCTTTTCGAGAAAGACGCTCGTTGTTACGAAGTATAATAACTATGTAGTGACGCTATTGCCAAGCCATAAAGCACGTCCACTTTACTCTTATTTCGCGTGCACCATATTTTTTTATCGATTAATTTATTTTTTTTTCTGTACAAAGAGAAGAGAGCTCCGATACAAGGGGGCCCGATGTTTGTCCACAACGAGAGATCACTGAAAATCACTCGTCCGATGTATATGTCTGTGTGTGTGTGTGTGTGTTATTATTTTTTTTTTTTTATACATCGCGCGAACACGCGTGTAAATACACGAATACCTTGTAAATAGACAGCTTCCTCTCGTTTTATTGATTATCCTATACACATCCAATTTTCCTACGAATCCATATGCAGTTTGTTAATAAAATCATTTCGAGTATTTCATAAAATGAAAAAATTATCGAAAATGATTAAATTGAAAATAATTAGAATCTTTAAATCATTTCTCCGATAAGAAAACTGTCATCATCGAATTCATCGAGAGAAAAGTATTTCCGGCGAACATTTGTACGTAATGTCTCTACTTACATATCATGAATTCTGGTACGGAGAAACGAATACGTATGAGGGAATTAGGCATCGACCACTAAGTAGGATTATGGTTATGTAAATGAAAGACTATCGCTTAGTTCGGCCTCGGTGTGGGTAGTTAGCACTGTCCGTTCAAAACCATTACTCTCTCGCTTTCTAGGAACTTTACACGCCCATCTTCCTTCTTCTTTAACTTCTCACCACATTCGAAACGTCTAAAGATAACTCAAGAGTTGTTATGGAAATAGTGATGGATTTTCACTGAGAACTACTTTGTAATTTTTCCTCTTTTATTCTTGCCAGAAGATAAAAATATTTCTTACTGGATTTCCTTGGCCGCGATAAGTTGAACAAGATAAAGCTGGACTGTTTTATTTTCACTTGGACAAAAAAGATGTCGAGGATATCGAGAGGAAGAGAAAAAAGAGAGTAAAAGATGTGCGTCTTTGATTATGCGCATCGCTACGTCAGCACACGTGAGCAAACGTCGTCTGGTATATACTTTCAAGGCTAAACTTCTCTCTTCTTTCTGAAATTTATTTTTATTTCTCAGCACGATGTCGTCGAACGATTCACACGAAGGATCGTATTGGCCAATACGATCAACTACATCGAGAGAACGAATGGTTTTTCATAGAAGAGAAAAAAAAAACGAGGTGACGTTATTACATTGAGAAAGTAAAATCGTTTTCCCTTCAGAAAAATTGTATCCACTGTGATTGTTACTGGGAAAAAGTAACGCATTTCGTGTGGTACTCGAATGAAAGCTGACTTCTTCACTTTGTTTTCCGTTGTCTCGTTACGGCCTCGCCGAGTCAGAGGAAGGAGAAGAAAAAAAAAAGAAGAAAAGGAGAAGGAAGAGGAAGGAGTTACGAGGGCCAGGTTGTCTCTCTCAAAAAGGGCTTCTGGTCGTATAAGAGAATAGAGAAACGAGTATAGTGGTCGTAGGAGAAGGATAGAAGAAGTTCCTTCCGTCGAGGAAAACGAAGACGATGGTGAGTAGTTTCTCTTCCGACTTTCGTAACTCGGGCACGCCGCTAGAGCTCTCCATCGATAAGTCCTCCTCTTTCAGAGGACTTCCACGGCGAAAGGGATTACATCGAAGACGACGACGAAGGTCGGGGATGAGAAAGACAAAGGCCGATCTGGCGTTGCTGCTGGCGACGAGCCGAACTTCGTTTTAGTGAGGAACTTTCTTCTTCTCTTACGAAGGCTTTAATCGAGAAAGAAAGAGAGAGAGAGAGAGAGAGAGAGAGAAAGGAAAGAGGAATACTTCGACAGGTATTCGTCTTCCTCGTGTGGCTGGTGACCGAGAACGAAAGGCTTTTGGTGACGAGAGAAAAGGGTAGTTCTTGCTGGGGTAGCTACGAAGCGCCAGGAGGAACGTATGCATTTCTCGCGAAGCTTGGAAGTGCTTTATTTCCATACTGCATTCGTGTGGGTACACACAGACGCTCGGTGCTGATCTCGAGAGGCACGTTGTTGCCTCTGGGGCGGTATATACGTAGTATGAACCGGATGGAAGAAGAGAGAGAGAGAGAGAGAAAGAGAAAGAGAGAAATAGAGAGATAGAGATAGACACAGTCTCGGACGTATCGTTGCTGGTCGGCTCGACTCGACTCTTTCGCCAAAGGCAAGATTGTCTTCCTTGCGAACGGCGAATAGTTGTTACCAGCAAAGTATCCACCAAGCAATGTTCCCCTTTAGGTTTCTCGTAGAACGTTCGAAGAATAATATTCTCCTGAAGGTTCTTCTTCCTTCCTCTACTCTCTCGTCGTCGTACGATTTTTAAATCTCTTTCGAAGAATTCGAGAACACGAATTCTCTTTCAAGCACGAAACGCGAAAAACGTGTCAAGATCATTAACGAGCAAAAACGATGCAACGAATGACGACAACGAAAACAGATGTTCAGTTTTGCGAGTGTTGCTTTTCTCGGATAAGATATTCCTTGTCCATTGTTTTGCTCGAGAATAATCGTCGTTATTAAAAGGTAGTGCGAGAAACCATGTGTTTTCTTTCTTTTTTTTTTCTTCTTTTTATCTTTCAGTTTTGAACATAATTGCAAGATAATGTTTATGACGAGTAACAGATTACCGCTTGTCATCGAATTTAATTAGAGATGGTATAGTTATGGACGAGACGGTGGAAAGAAATTGTCGTTTGTTCGTAATTCATTTTAGGATTAACGAATTGTTTTGTAGCTTAACAATAAACGAAATAGAACTTTCTGAACAAAACGATCAGTTTGCAATAAATTACAAATGATGATGATGTTAATTTCGATGTTTTTACATTGATTCGATTCGATCAATGCATTGATTACTATGACGAATCACAATTTTTCTCGCGATACTATAGGTCGATTCGCATCGATTGTGAATATTCAATCGCATTTCTAACGCTTTCGTTACGCTCCAAGATAAATCTCCTGTCATCCTTTAAACTCTTTACGATCTTGAAAGAAAGATCAAGGTCAATCCACTTAAGATTCGCTTTCCTGTAATAATTTTGAGGATGAAGATATGCATCTTGTTTCCTTTCCAGAGCGTCGAGCAGCTCATCGAGCGCGCTCAGCGAGACGAGAGAGCGTCGATTTTGCGGTGAACGGAGAAAGGTGAAAGGAAACGTTTAATAAGATGATTTCGATGACCTCACGGTAGGAGGTACGACCTTCTGGCGTGAAACTTCATTGGGATCGAGATTTTTAATACATTGAATTTGCAAATAAACGTATTATTTCTCGCAATAAAAATTTTTCCTGAGAACGGCGTTATACGAAGAGGAACATTTCTTTGTATTCATTTTCACGATACAGTCTATGAATCAAGCGTAACGTTGTAGAATTCAATTCAGCGAACGGAAGGTAACTCGACGTTCTCGTCTTATTGTTAGAATGTGAAATACCATCAAGCGTGCAATAAATGTCACTTGCTGCGTCGAACAGTAATTGCCGTTAATTGTGAAATATTACGAGTCGATGAATATGACAAATGATGTGCCTTACCGGAGTCCGATTATATATGTGTGTGTGCCATCTAATTAGGTTAGCCAGATTAGTGACGCGCAGTTTCGCTCGTTTAATTAATTTATCGGCGTATCAGTCTTTACGCGCGACAGGAGCGAGAAGGGGGAGAGAAGATGCGCATCATTGCGCTTTCGGTGAAGCTTAAACCGAAACGAGATATTGACCGATATTAAATTTGAACCGGTTTATTCGTAGGAGAAATACCTACATAGGTAGATACGTAATACCTATCTAACTACGTAGATATCTCCGACGTCGTTATACTCGATTTTCGAGTAAAATTTAGCGCCGAACTTAGTCGAGTCAATCCGATGTTAACACGTTTATACTGTCGACTACATTCGATTTGTATAACATTACGTCGCGTTACCTTTCCAAATCAAACGATTCTCGAGTTCCTCGAGTACGCAATCTTGCCATTGAAACATCGTTAATTTACTTCAACGATTCAAAGAATCTCGCATTTACGTCGAGCTGTTCGTGATTGTTGTTAATTCTATTTCGAATGATTAATACGAACGTAAGTAATAGAAGAAATGATGTCAGATAAAGAAATAAACTATGAATACGATGCTCAATGAACTCGATAAGATAATCCTTGGCCTGTCGAATAAGAATAACAAGCGAGTCCTTGCTATTTGACTTGGGGATATTACGATAACGCACTTATTTCACTTTCTATGCAAACTTTCGTGGACCGTTATAGTTCTCTCGATCCATCGTTGATCCCTCGCGTAGCGGGAGCCCTAGGCATCTTTTTGAATTCATGGACGTCACGCGGTGCATTGTTCCGCTTGATCGATCGACGCTTCTCCGTGAGGTTAATCGGAAAATCCTCGTACGAAATCTCCTCCCGTGGGATGAAGGAAGAGGAGGAAAGTAGTACGACGTCATGTCGCGGAAGGAAGACCCAGAGAGAGAGAGAGAGAGAGAGAGAGAGAGAGAGAGAGAGAGAGAGAGAGAGAGAGAGAGAGAGAGAGAGAGAGAGAGAGAGAGAGAGAGTGTGACAAGAAAGGTAGAACGTAAGAATAAGAAGAAGGAAGTAGTCCAAGAGGAATTCCATAAAAATCAGTGAAATATGCATAGTGGCGTGGTGGGCGAGGAAACGTCGTACCGCCTTCGATGTCTCGAGAGAAGCGAGAATCCTTGAGCAAAAGAAGAAGAAGTAAAAGAAAAGGAAAAAAAGGAAAGAAAACGTCGCTGGAAATCAAGACGAGAAAGAAAAAGAGAGAAAGAGAGGGAGAGAGAGAGAGAGAGAGAGGGAAGAAGATAAAGGAGATGAGTGTGAGTAGAAGGTAGAGCATAAGAATCTTGGTGAGGAAGTTGGAGGTAGCGTGAAATGCCGGCGTATGACGGGAGAAGGTGCCGGAGGATGAAGAAAAAGAGAGAGAGAGGAACAGAGAGAGAGGAAGAGAAAGAAGGAAGAAGGATAAAGGAAAGAAGGTCGGAGAGCGAACATTCGAAACGTCTCCTCGAACGAAATCTAATTTCGGTCCCACGACGAAACTAAGCTATTTTCTCCGCAATATGCACGCGCTCGGCTGTTCCAGTCGCGTTTTCCAGGCGTTTCCAGTCAGGCAGCAATCGTTCGGAGGGTTGGAAAGAAGAGAACCGAGGGTAGCTACCTTACCCTGCTACCCCTTTTTCTTTTTTGCGACAACGCGCCTACGTTCGGCTTCGAAATGCTCGATAAAATCGTCGTCGTTCGTGAAACGAGGCGTCGAGGCAGCTCCTCGAGTACGAGTACGAGTAGACGAAGGTAAAGGGATGTGAGTTGAAGAGAGAGGAAGGGTAGTGGCTTGGATGTGGCTTAGAAACGTAGAGACCGTTAGCTCGGACAACCGGAAGGCGATCGTTCATCCGGGAAACACTTAACGGACTCGGCTCGTTTGTCTCCCTGGTTCGTCGCAATGTCGGCCTTCGAGTTTCCTCTGCTCGTCGTAGTTTCTTTTCTAAAGGATAGAGAGAGAGAGAGAGAGAGAGAGAGAGAGAGAGAGAGAGAGAGAGAGAGAGAGAGAGAGAGAGAGAGAGAGTAGACTCGCACACTTTCGTCCGTCCCTTTTATACGTTGCTTCGAGGGCGCGACGGAGCGTGGATCTCTCGATTCGTTGAGGGAATCAACCGAGAGACAGACAAGCTCGTCTCTAGTCCTCGTCACGCGCTAATGGCTGATCTCGGCAATGCGCAATTAAGGAGAATGATTTCGCTAGAATTCATCCGCTCGTTCGCATTGCTTCCTGAAGATAAAAGCGTGCTCGATGATTACTGTAAATGCGAAGTCGTACGCGTTATGTACTAATCAAGAGGAATCGTTGAACTATCTCTCTTTCTCTCTTTCTCTCTCTTTCTTTCTCTCTTCGCCTCACTCTCACTCTGTCTCTCGTTTTCGCCTTTAGATCTTTCAGAATATATGTGTAGCGAATGTAAAATCTACCGAACTTATTACATAGACATTTATACATACGTACAAATGTTGCTCGATCCTAAGGATCTATGTGATAGTGGTATAGAGAAGTAGGTTCGAGAGAATACCAAGGAATTCCTGAAACTCGGTGATTTTGGTGAGAAACCGTCTTCATCGCGTACTGCCTTTCGTTTCTCGCGGTTAGTCGTCGGATCTCTGAGAAAAGCGTCGAGAATCTAAAGCACTGAGACGGTAATGGGTGAAATTTCTGAGGTAGCGTCGGCAAGATGCCGGAGAGAGGGAGTGAGAGAAAAACAGAGAGAGAGAGAGAGAGAGAGAGATAGATAGATAGAGAGATGGGTTCCTCCTACTTCTGCTCTCATAATTAAGCCGACGTTGGTTTTTGATGGCCACTAAAAATGTCGCGGAGGGTCGAACAGTTAAGGAGTCTTGGTAATACCAAGTGAAACGGTTCGCTTGCAAGCGTTGCTAGGTCGTAGAGAAGTGAGAGAGGGAAAGAGAGAGAGGAAGTGAGAGAGAGAGAGAGAGAGAGAGAAGCGAGGTTGTTGGAAAGGACGACAGAGGTCGTGGATCGAAGAAGGGAAGGGTGGCCCTTATGCTCTGATATTAGCAATACCCCGTCTCGTAAAGTTGACTGTGCGGCAATTCGAGTCACTTTGCGAACCCTTTATACACTCCCACTCTGCACCCCTACCACGATTTCACCCTTCGTGCAAACTCGAGAGAATGTAACGTGTAAGCGAGTTAGAGAAGGAAAGAACGAGTCAAGGCATGCTGCGAGAGAGACGAAGAAATATTGAACGGGGGCAGTGATTTTAATGCTGCTGCTTCTTAAATTTGACGTCGACCCTCTTACCCTTTCCTCTTCTTTAGTGATACCAGTACCGACATCGTCACTATCACGATCACTGAGAAAGACCTCATGGAACGTAGGATTAAATCGTCGTACCAATCTTTTTCGACGTTAACTCGCTTATATACTTAGACTTAGAGATATTGGAGCTCTTTGTCAGTCGTTGTCGCGACACGCTTGAAATCATAATCGTGAAATCGGTCTATGAAATCGGTCCTATTTTTACTGACCGGAAGGCATCCGTTGAAAACCGAAGGGAATTGTAAACGTTTTATATAAAAGTTTCTCTATGTAAATCGGTTTACATACGTGAGACTGGAATAATTCGATTTTAAGCATCGCGAGAAAGAAATGCAAAGGTACTCGTCAGAAGTGACGACTACGTTCTTTTTTTCCCTTTTCAACGATGTTGGCAACGATTTTTTTTCTCTTTTCTCCGAACATAAATCCCCTTTTTGAATTTCTATACCGAAGCAAGAGAAAATGGTGAAAAAGAAAAAGTGGTATAAAAAGAAGAGGAAAAATAGGATTTATTCACCCGTTGCGATTAAAACGTCGAATAGAAAAATGCAGAGAACTTCCTGTTACGATTCGACGATTAATTATTAAAAATAGATAGGTATGTGCACGTTTTAAGTAACTATGGCGACTCTACGATACTCCTGCAATCGCAGCTACTTAAGTAATGACAATTATCTTGTTATTATTTCCAATTACAATCAACCTTTTGCGATAGGTAATTAAACGAATGGCAGGATAGGGAGGAGATAGAGGGAGGGCGGAAGAGCCGGTGGAACACCCTGCCACACCTCTCTGATTTAATAAGTTCATTACCTAATGAACAGATGTACGCGCGAACACCCCGTAAGCTCCGCGGCCCCTTCGAGCAAGCCGGTCACCTGCCGATAATCAATACTTTTAATTATCGCATTTTTATGAATTCGCCCGTAGTTTAGTTTTAATTGGATATTAAATCGATGATGACCATGCGCCTCGCCCATGCTGGACATTCGAAGCAATTTAGGCAGCCCTAATTAGTACACCACTATTAATTTACTGCTCGTAAACCAAGCAGTTTCCGCGCTCGTACGCGTCACGAATAAACATCCGATCTATTGATTCTTTACCGATTGCATAATCGTGGCTTTAATTATATTCCACGTTATAAAGTAGTATCGTATTTATGTCTGGATTGTTTACGAGCGGTCGTTCACACGATGCTCGATGAGGAGAAACACGACGAATCCGATTTTCCTCCTCGTTCAACTCGCACAAAATAGAAAAGTGTAATGCGATTCGTGACATCCCGCGAATACACGACTACCTACCTACTACTCCCGAAAACTTTCGTCGGGAGATCGATATGAGTCTAGAACGATGGAATCGGTGTATAACTCGTTGGCACCATTTTCTGCAAGTTACCATGAAATACTCGTAGAATCTCGCTTACGAATGAAGAAGGAGGAAGAGGAGGAGGAGGAGGAGGAGGAGGAGGAGGAGGAGGAGGAAGAGGAGGAGAAGGAGGAGGAAGTGAAAGAAAGAAGGAGGAAGGGTAGGAGTATGTACAACTCCGTAGGTCCGAGGGTGAAATACGCAGAATGGGTGTGAACATTTTAAGCCTTTAATCTCTCGAGACAAAGGCGACGAAAAATGTTGGCCGTGGCTGCGGCTTTAACTTCCTTCCTACCCTCTCTCTTTCTTTCTCTTTCTTCTTTTTTGCTCTCCTTCCCAGTACTCTCTCTTTCTCTCTTTCTCTCTTTCTTTTTCCCTCACGCTACTACTCACTTCTTTGTCTCTGTGCATTCTCCGTCTCCTTTCTTTAGACGGCATCGTGAATTAGTGGAAAGAGATAACAAAGAAAGAATTAAGATTCGTAGAACACCGAAGGGTGAGAGAAAGAGAAAGAAAAGAAAGAGAAATCTCGACGCGTACTCTCGCTCGTTCGCTAATGTATGCACTGGGAAACTTTTTTTAAATCGCCGGCTTAGTCCTCTCCTCACTAATGGTTGCTGAAACTCTTGGAAAATTCCTTTCTTAACCGGAGAGAAGAGGGCTGGGTCACTCTCATTCAGACGGATAACGGAAAACGAGGTACGTCCTAATCTATCGGAATATTTTGCACCCTGTGACTACTCTACTCGTCTCCCCTTTTATTTTTCTTACTTCTTTGAATTTATACTCGAGCTTTCTGTCGACACGGAGTAGAGGGACGCGAAACTTCTTCGTCCGAAGCGAAATTTCACACCGGGAAAATAATCGGCCGAACGAGCGAACGGATATCGAAAGACGGCGGCGCAACGAGGAGCGTCGCGAGAATTAATAACAATTCTCACGGCCGAGCGAACACGTCGGAATTAATTTTGAGCGTGCTACGAAAGAGCGGATATGCTCAAGAGAGAGAGAGAGAGAGAGAGAGAGAGAGAGAGAGAGAGAGAGAGAGAGAAAGAGAGAAAGGAGAAGGAGGAGGAGAAGGAATTATTAGAATTGCATAGGGTCGTACACTCGGTGAAAAGCGTCCCACTCCTCCCTCACCTATTTTCCCGTGGATGTTCCGTGCTCTGTTCGATGTCCACTCGCACATATAGAAAGTCTACTTATTCGGCACGTTAATCATACGACAGACTGCGCGAACATTTTGATTGTTTTGCTCTTGGACATCCCTTCGCAAGGTGGCGACTTCGCTCTCACGAACGAGCTATCTCTCTCACTATTCCCTTCCCCCTCTCTCTCTCTTTCTCTCTTTCTCTCTTTCTCGCTCGCTTCGCGGAGGCGTTAATTAACCTACGCAGACCGGCATCAAATAAATTTCGGTTAGAACGTGAGAAGCAACAAATCTGAGTCAGGTGGTGTCAACTACGGCGAATGCGAGCCACCTCTTACTTGAGTTACTTCAGTTCCAGGCTTTCGTAGCTGGCATGGTATTATGGCGAGGGACGACGCATAGAGAAACGGTGAGCTTGCCGTAAGAGAGGGAAACAGCGAGAGTGAAGGAGATAGAGAGGAGGTTTGTTGGTGAGGAGAGGAGAGAGAGGGTAGAGAGGGTTAGAAGTTCGAGAGAGAAAGAGAGGACGCTAAAGTTGATGAGAGAAGAGAGAAGAAGGAAAGGGAGCGGTTGGTCGGAGCTACCAACAGCGTCACCGCATCGCCCACGAGTCCTAATTAGAGAAATTTAAATTCATAGCCACCCCACGGTGCTGAACTTACCCCTGCTATGCTACGAGTACTACTACCACCTCTTTACCCCTCTTTTTCTCTCTCACTCGCTTCACCTCGTCGAGCCTGAGGTCCCTTTCCCTTTCTCTCCTTTTCTTTCGCGTCCAAGCTCGAAGAACGACGCGCATTCCTTAACTAAAGCAATTACGAATCGTCTCCTCCAGTACTTCGGCCGACTTATGCCAAAAGATAATGTCATTTTCCATCAGCGTTCCTTACCAGACTACCTCTTTGCCACTTGCCCAGCTTTCCCTCCCTATTTCTCGTTCGACTCGATTGCGCGTGAGTCTACGAAAAACTAAAGGCGAACGAAGGTGACTTCTGCCTGATTAACTGCGAAGTTTCATGGTAGGGTGAATCAACCTCATTAAAATATTTCGTAGATTGGATTAATTACGATTATCGATGTTAATTTATACAATCTGTATATCGAATGAATGACGATGACAATTGTCAAATCGCAGACAAAGAGAACATTAACGATACGAAATGTAGAAACAGGATGAACGTATTTAGCCAGTTCGATCCATAGAAATTTGTATAATAAGCCCACGGGTGATATCCGAAGTGCTCGCTAATACTCTCTAAGAACGACCAGTGGAAGCCATGGAACGCCGTAGAACGGCGTTTCCCATCGGTTCGTAGCAGGCACTAACACCGAACGCATTCCTCCTTGATTGGGCTCCCTTCCAAGAGTCGATTTGCTCGCATTTGCAGCTCCGACGAGGCAGTATCAATTGAACTTGACCCAAGGACATCCAATAGTCGCTAGTTATCTTGCGAATCGCAAGAGAGATTCTATGCCCCCTCCTCAATCCCATACCTCCCTTTCAATCCCATCTCTAAGCTACGACTTCGTTACGGTCTTACGAGATAAGATTTCGAGAACTCGAAATCGCGATGAACCTCGATTACGATCGTGTTCTAATTATGCTGAAAGGAAAATCAAGCTGCGCGATATACGATATCGTATACGTGGCGTTCGAGATGGTGCTCTCGGCAAAATGACTTTTGACGTCGAACAGATTGGATTATTAATGCGTATGTGCAAGCCCGAACGCACGGTAAAAGTAAATTTCTCCAAAAGATAAATCTTCCTCTGTGTTCCGGGCGAGATCAAAGCCGACTGATAATTCCGTTCGATTTATTCCTTGATTTATTAACTATTCTTCGTTTGGAAAAAGGAAGGAAAAGGATCGATATACGAAGTCGTAACGAAATATTTCGCAGAAACTCTTTGCTCCCTGTATCCGCGAGTATGTAGGGATTACTTTTTGTTAGAGGGCTAGCTAAAAGCTATTATAAATCAAAAGCAAACTGAACGGTCGTTTGTAAAGGAATCTTTTGGGATGTTGGATACGTTGGATTCCGTAGCAAAAAATAGACCTGATACCGTATGACAAAAGAATTTTTCTCGTTACGATAAATTGTCGAGAGAGACTGAAATATTCACGTTGAGCAGCTTTCCGTCTAATGATAAAATGTATGTTTTTTAAACTCTGATTATACTTTACTATTATGAAACTATCGAGGATTTGACCGAATGAGAGAACAGAAAGAGAAAGAGAGACTATAAGAGGGAGACTCATTTTAGTGATCAATCTCAGAAAGTACTCTGTCGAATTACCTAGCAAGTCGTTCCTCATCCAGACTCGCAAAGGTTGCGAACCAGCTCATGTAGCTTAAATGATAGGTACAAGACGTATATAGAAGATACTCGAACGGTACTTCGAAGAACGTTGTACTTCTGCCAAACTACGACTAGCAGGTAGCAGTGACGGTTGGTCTAGGGTACTCACGGAGCCGAACTTTCAAGGAAGCTAGGCAGTGCCGTTGCCGTTGGTTAATTTGCATCCCTTAATGAGTCGCTCACGTAGTGCTCTTATCTTTACGCCTTGACTCAAACTACCCCCTCCCTCCCCCTCTCTCTCTCTCTCTCATTTTCTTCCTCTTCCTTTTCTCTCGCCAACGAACGCGGTGCCTTTCCCTCAACGTCGTTTTCCCTCTTCTACCGAAACGAACCAACCGTCTTCCCTTCTTCACTGTTTTCTTGTCATTCGACCTTGTTATTTCTAAGTTGCACCCTTCTTCTTCTTTCATTCTCTATGCCTTCCCCTTTGCCTGTAGTTTGTTCGTGTCTATGTTCCTTCTCAACATCCCCATCCTTTCGTTTCGCACGACCCTTCGATCTTTCGAGGGTCGAAGACTTTCTTCTCACCGTATAAGAACACAGACCGCTGGCCAGAGGCAATGAATGTCGGATATTCGTTTCAGCTTGAGTGCTTAAGCGAGATCCAGGAGTATCCTTAAAGCTTGCCTTCCTTTTGTTTTCAAACTCTCTCGAACGTCAGGAGAAAAGGAGAGAGAGGGTTCCTTTTCATGATATATCCGTCCTTATTTTTCTTCTTCTTAAATAAAGGTATCCAACCACCCCCTCAACACACACATACACACGCACGCACACGCGGACATATACATACAAACGAATTACCTACCTGTTATAGAATAGAAAATTAAGAGTAACAAATGAAAGGGAATTACTGGTAGTGCGTGTAAAGCACGATTAAAATTTACATTCGATAAATGGCAAAAGAAAGAGTCTGAAACATCGAAAGAGGGTGAACTGCTCTCCCTCTCTCTCTCTCTGCCTTTCTCTTTCTCTCTCTTCCTCGATTCTTATCGTCATAGTCGCGTTCGAGTCGCATTCGAGGGGTAAGAGCTCACCCCTTTTTCGCGCAGCTCGACGCTAGAAACAATTTTCCCGTCTTTCTTTTCACCCTCCGATTTAACCTCCGCTTCCTCTCTCCTCACTTTCTCACTCGTTCCACCAATTGGAAGCGTGTCTACGGAACGAAGAGGGTATGAGGAGAACATTGGCGCATTGTAGAAGTCAAACAGCCTCGTCGGATGTAGCGTGACTTACGTCGTCGGAAAAGCGAGTTTTAAATTGCTTATCGCTTCGAGCACGGAAAATTTACTGGCGGCGAGCGACGACGACGACGACGACGACGACGACGACGACGCCGACGACGATGACGATGACGACGACGACGACGACGACGACGAGCACGACTACGACGACGAGAACTATAAAGACGAGAATGAGAGAGAATGGAGGAGAGGGAGAGCGGGAAGAGAGGTAAAATGGAGAGACGCGCGACATGCGGTCACGAACGAAGATTAAAAATTTCATGAAGTCAAGCGTCGTGGAAAGCCACCGCCCCGAAGCTTTTCTCTTCTATCGTTCTATAATGTAGGACCGACGAAGTGGTTAATCTTTGTTTCATGCGCTCTATGAAAGAGTGATAACTCGAACGCGAATTCTTGCTGGGTGCTTAATGAACCTCTTGTATTGACTAATCCGCTCGACAGAGATTAGAGATAACAGCTTCTGAGGAGTGCGATTAGACAAAGACGTTGATATTAAATCATGCTAAGAAAAAAAAAATAGAAGGGTGTCTAGGTGGAACGGTGGATATGGTTTGCTACAAAGAGCTTTAAATTAAAGCCCTTCGTAGTATTTCAAGGAAATTAAAGCCCGCGCTTCTCCTCGAAACGTGAGCTTTCTCTTTGTCTTTCTCTCCTTCTTCATCTTCTTCTTCTTCTTCTTGTTCTTCATTCAGTCGATAGTAACCCAAGTGAAAGAGAGAGAGAGAGAGAGAGAGAGAGAGAGAAAGAGAATGAGACGTCTTTGCTAGTACCCCATCCTCAACAGCCGTGTCTCGTGACGATCCTACCGGCACCGAAGAACAGTCCGCTCCCTCCTTTTCTCCGTCAGCAGTACCACTACCATCATCACCATAGCTATCCTCACCTTCCATCGCTATTTCTGTCTCTGTTTCTCTCTCTCTCTCTATCTCTCTCTCTATTTCTCTCTTCCTCCCATTCCCTTTCCCATCCCTCCTCTGTCCGGTTATCCTTGGTCGGGTGGCTCGGAAAACGCGACGCGACGCATCTGTTGCCAAATTATTTTGCCCATGGGCCCGTGAAAAATTTCCCCCGGTGCCATTATTGTTCCGTTGCGCGTGAGAATCTAGTTATTTGCTCATTTCATTGTTCCTCCGCGGGCACCGCTGGAAAATACGCGGACCATTGCAACGAGAGTGAGAAAGAGAAAGAGGAAAAGAGTTAAGGGAGACTGATGCTAACTCCCTCCCACCGATGTTGCCGAACACGGATCGAAAGGAGAAAGATGTTAAATTAAACGAGTCCACGAGGACGAGTCAAGGGAAAAACGTAAAATGTCGATCATCATCAGTTCGCTCTACCGCCTGTGCAGCTCGACTACAAGTACTCGTTAGAGTTACTCTTTTCTTTGCGTATACCTTTGAATTCTATTCTTTTTTAGTTTTTCATCCGTTGATCGATAAAATCTTAACGTTCTTGTTAGTTACGTTAGGTAATCTTCGCGAACAGTTTTGAGACAGCAAAGGAGACAACGTCGCGAAACAAGGTGGCCACGTACGACCGTTGCTGTATTTTACTTCCGTATAAAGATAATTTTATGGAAATAGGTCATCCACGATGCAAATGGAGAAACTCGATGAACTTCCCTCAGGTGTACGAGGCCACAATCGGTTCTGTGGTAGGTACTACCAGGTACCATGAACCCTTCTCTTCATACTCTGCAAAAGAGAACAGAGGCTGCCTGCGTGTATTTCGTAAAGGTGGTTAAACGATTTCAGGAACTTGTTTCATAAGGACCATGCTCAGCTACGGACGGATGCTGTTGTGCGATTATTAGGAATTAATGTAAATAGGTACCTCGGCATATCGCTAAGCTCGATAAAATGCGTTGTGTGCGTTCGTGGTAACTCGACGAGCTAACTTAGCTTTGCTTCTAGCCTTGTTGTCTCTCTCTTTCTCTCTCTCTCTCTCTCTTAATCTCATGCTCCTTCTCCATCTTTCTATATCCTACAAGAACAGACTCTTCTCTCTCTCTCTCCCTCTTTCTCTCTCCTTCTCTATCTTTCTTGCTTTCTCAATGGTTCTCCGTAACGTTCAGCCATTACGAACGATCGTGCATCGCATACCCAGACGTTTTCGAAAGACACGTAGCTATCTGCAACAACGAGGACTCCAGACACGAAGCAATTCGATAGATGTACACGTTTAATTCTCATCGTTAAGGATCTCTAAGAACGAGAGATCTAACACGATCCGCGATAGTACCATCGTGTTTCCAAAGATACGACAATTTATTTAAATGAACGAAAAGTACGACCAACTAACTCGTCTGAAAAAGTTTTTTACAGGGAGACACGATTTTCGACCCAGTGACATTTTTCAATACTCAAGTCGTATGACATATTAAAAAAGCAGCCTTTTAAAAAGTCCAAGTCAAGTAGTTAAGACGGTAGACCTTGCAATAGGTGCTATGGTAGACTGTTTAAAGGGACTTGGAGAGCGTAATAAATAATATCCCGGGCTCATTCGGCGACCAACGTAGAAAGTAAAGGGCGAGTAATTAAATGGAATTATTTAGTGTTATGAAAGGACGCGGTGGCCGTGCCGACAGCCATGATACCAACGTGGCTGTTACCTTTTTCTCTTCCCCTTTCTCTCTCTCTCTCTTTCTCTCCTTCTCTCCTTCTCCTTTTCTCCCACGTTTATTCAATCTTTCATCCTCTTCTAATTCTCAGCTATATAGGAAGAGAAGGAAAGAGCAGACGTAAGAGACTAAGGTATAGAGGGAGATCAGCCAGCAGGAGGCAGGTGGAAAGGCAAACGAAGAAAGAAGATACGTAGAAGAGGATGGTGAATACTGGTAAGGGTCAACCGCAATGAATAGTTCATTTCTCTTTGAAACTTTCTCAGGAGAGCATGGCGATGATTAGCGGAGGCAGAGGAATTTGCCAAGTGACCGAGAAGGGCGAGGCTGTGTAAGTAATTCGTAAATTGACCTTGAAAGTTGGGTAAACCTCACGGACGACACAAAGTTAGTATTTACGGAACGGCGCGAGATGTTTAAATGTTCGACGACGTTGAAAGTGTTTGTTCAGAAACAGAAAGAGAGAGAAAGAGAGAGAGAGAGAGAAAGAGAGTGAGTAAGAGAGAAAGAAAGAATACGATCGGAATCGAGAATGATGATGAGAAAAAGGAAAGTAAGAGAGGGAGAGAGAGAGAAATAACATCGACTACCTTTCAACAAGGAAAAAGTGTAGAAACGTGCGTTGTACGTTATTTTTCGTTATAATCCGGTACATCGTAAAATGGCAATTTGCATAGCATAACGCGAAGTTCTTTCTAACAAAAGCGGCAACGTGAGACTGATTTGAGTTGACTTGGTGGTAGCTACACAGAGACCGGAGTCTAGTTCGCTTGTCTCGGGTCTTATGATCCTCATTCGTTTACATTTCCTTGTGCCGAATGAGCCTGCAACAGATTTGTATTCGTTTGGCTGATGAACAAAGTCTCAACGGCGAAACTCTCGTCTCTCGTCTCCATCCCTCTCTCCTTCCGTCAGCTTTCTTCGTGCTGCTAAACGGGAAATTCTATGCTCGTTGTCAAGCTCTTTTTCTTCTTGTCTCTCACTTCATCTACTTATCTAGGGTACCGTTATTCTTTGCGTGGCTTCGAGTGAACTCTGATCCAGGGTGGTGCTATAATTTCAAACGTCGGGATCTTTTTCGAAGAAGGATTTAAATTTCATATGACGTTTAAAGCGAGCCCATACCAACAGAATAAAATTCTTTGAGAAACACATACGAAAAAGGATGCTTACCTTAAGCTGATATTTCAAACGTGCTCGCATATCTTACTTGGAAAAGATCGCTTGATCTTTCGCTTGGAAACCGGCCAAACTCAAGCCGTAACATTTTACGCGTCCACGGAGAAGTATGGACAAGACAAGACTTTTTCGAAATCGTAATGTCGACACGTGGAACACGTGCGATAAATGTCACGCCATCCGACTGCCGCTTTATCGGGGACCCTACTTTATACCGGCTGCATCGGCAATACTAACAGGAGTAGTATCCTCTCTGCATTGGTCAGCCAATATCTTGCATATTGCTCTCTCCCCTTACTTCCTAACCCTCATTCTCCTTTCATCCTTCCAGAACGATTTCGGGGAAACTCCTTCTCTTTCCTTGTTGCGGTGAGAAAAATTCATCCAAAATGACTTCATCGTGATTCCGTTTATTTCATGTTCGATGAAAACGTCCATAAAAAAAAGATAAAAGAACGAAAGAAATCATCTTATTCGTCTCGTCCCTTTTCTTCCTCTTACTATTTACCCTCCTTGTTCAACTCTTCCCCGTTTAACGGGGTGAAGCACCTCGAAAATAATAAAAGCCCATATTTCAAACCAGCTCCCACCGTTGAAGTAGCTATGCAAATTTCAAGAGGAACCTCTCGTACTCAACATCGTAAGAGAGCCCACGCCCGAGCTCTGCCACTGACGTTTTTAATTATTCAATAAAAACTTGATCGTTGCCATAGATAGCTTAAAGTACCTATCGTTTTATTATTTCGTCTCTCGATGTTTGGTACATCGGCAAAGTGTCGCATGATAGGTACTTATGTACGTACAGTTATAGAATCTATAGAAATTTCTATTTTGCTATGGTCAAATCAGTGATGACAAGAAGATATAGAAATATTTTTTTCTCTTGGTTCACGTCACGATGAAAGGATAGACGATGGAATATCGACGAAGTCCGCTATTTGTGATAAGTCGTGCGAAATATAAATAAAAGGAGGCAAAAGAGAAATTCTCGAAAAATTCTGATATTTATTAGGATGTAGGAAGAAGAGAGAGAGAGAGAGGACAGAGGAGATCGACGAAAAAGAAGAGGAAGGAAAGAGGAGATCGACGATTTCTTGCGGGAATTCGGGAAAACGAAGACGATCCTCCTTCCTTTTTCTCCTACACAACTTAACTCTGGTTCCTGACTTTACTCATGGTCTGCTCGTAGAATACACACCGTGCTGCTTCCCGGATGTGCAGTCCTCGTGACTCACGAGTCTTCGTAAATATCGAATGACCACCGAGAGACTCTACGGTACCGTACCCAGATATTTTTATTTCTCTTGCCTCGTCGTCCCGTTGCTTTTATTCAAGATGAAACCAAGAATTATTTGGGATGTGTGAGGGGATTCGATTCAAATTTTAGTGGTGGCCGCTCTTATCGGATCAGCCAAAGAAATTTCTTGTGAAACATTCAAGCTACATTGGAAAACATCGAGAATGGAAAAACCGAAAGAAATGTTAAGGGAAATAGAAAGTTAGTGAAAGAAAGATGTAGGTAGTTTAGTTTAGAAAATGGGAACGAACGAGAATGCTCGCGAGTTTTAATCTTTCGGAAGTTCAAATCGAATTAGATATCAACTGCGAGCTTTGAATACGCGATAAGTAGATATATCCAAGACTCGAATTCCATGACGGTATCGTACGTCACGTTGCATATTCGTATTACTCATACTCTATTTCTAGTAGAGAGTAATCGTATCTAGCTCGACATGTCGCCGACACAAATCTATGACAAATCTCTGACTAGTTTCCAATTTGTCTTCGTAGAGAGTGTACGTCAACGCAACAAGTTTCGAATTGATCATCTAATGCTAATACAAAGATATAAACACTGTGTTAGAATATATCCTCTTTCTCTCTCGGTCGACACCTGCTGTGTTATTTCAGTTTTTCAATCGATTACAAATAATTCTCCGGTGTTACGAATTTCCCATCATTCGTAGAAAACGAATTGTTCTTCTTAAAAAGTTCTCCCTACTTACGAAGTAGAACTTATTCCATAGAACTCAGAAAGTTTTCAAATATTCCGGAATGCACTTTTCTATTGGCGAAAGCAACGCAATTTCATGGAATCGACGACGGCGGAATATCTGATATGGTATCTCGATTTAACCACTTTAATTCGAGTACCTCGGTACCAAACTTTATCCGTTTGATATTTTTATCTAACGAAGCGCGTACGGTCGATCGGTGATATCACATCGCGTCATTTTTCAGTTTTCTTGTTTTTCATTATATTATTTCTTCCTCGACGAAGAGACCAAATTTACTGTGCCCGCAAACGATAAAAGATTATCGTGGATCTTGCGTGACGAAGAAATGAAAGTAGGGATTAGCGAATTAACGAACGATAAATTTTTCCCCGATAGAAATAGAGAGAGGAATATATGCTCCGATCTCACAAAGAGTGCTTCGAGAGAATAACTGACACTCGGAACGCGTTCTGCCGTGTATCAAGAGAAAAGTTAACGATTGGCTTGTTATTCGGTTAACCTTCCTTTTTGATTTCCCTGTCTCGTGTCATTCTCTTTTCCGAAATTCGCCGAATTACCACAAGACCGACGATAACGTAAATGGAAAAGAGAGAAAAAAGGGAGAGAACGCGACTGATCAAACAAGAGACCGTTAAAAGCATCTCCGATATCCGTAGCTTTGCAATCAAGTGGACTCGTTTATTCCGCATCACTTTCTTCTTCTTCTTCTTCTTCTTCTTCTATTTCTATCTCCTACGAGCTTACCTTTTTCCCGTAGGAGCAAACGATTCGTGTCTCGAATCTCGCCAAGATAAACTCGAAAGAAAGTTTCGGAAAACGGAACGATACAACTCGCTTATTACTCGATACCTACCTTAGCTAAACCTGGCTACGTTTTCATTAAAAATCACGACACGGAGAAAGCTTGATTAATTTTGTTCTCGCACTTTTTTTCAGAAATCTAGAGAAATTACGAGGCGATGGCTATCTCAAGCAACGTAGTGTATGGTACGCTCGGTTCTGTAAAATTTTGATAAGTGTACGCGACTCGAAGAAAGTGGGCGGAAAGTTTGAATGCACGAGGGAAGTTTAGATACGGTATTGAGTGGACTCGAGCTACACTCGAGAATTAAGTGGATCGACTCGTATGAGTCTCCGATCCGAAAAGTTACAAAGTACTCTTCGACGGTCAAAACGGCACTTTTCCTTACTTCTTTGCTTATTTGCTTATGACAATTTGTTTTTGATGTAGGGAAGAGTCTTTTTCTTTCTTTCTCTCTTTTTCTCTCTCGTTCTAACGAGCCGATGCTGTAGAAACGGTAGATACGCGCTCTTTGTACCATCGCAGAGGCCGTTTCGAGATAAATTGAGCTTTCAAGGAGGCCGCTCCTACGATTGCCGTATATGTGAATGGGTTTGCAGTGCTTCCACCGAGGCGAGAGAAAAACGACAACGACCTCTTTTCTTTCCTCTTTCACCCACCACCGAGCTACCCATCTACCTACCTACCTACCTACCTACCTACCTTTTTCGCGCACACACTCGTGGAACGCTCGATATGCAAAATCGCTGAATACGGCCGTAAAATGCAGGCGGCGTGTACGCCAATATGGCGAGTAGTGCGAAATCTCCAATGTTTTATATGTATGTATGTCTCTCGCTTCGTCTCTCTCTCTCTCTCTCTCTCTCTTTCTCTCTCTTTGTGTGTATGTGGCGTTGAGAGCTCTGTATATTTCTTTTTTCGTTATTTAGTTAACGCTTAAACTTATCTACAGACGAGAAGAGAAAAGACCAAACTGATCTATTTCACAGACTTTCAGGATGCACGTCGATTCAACGAAAAGCTTCAGACGAGATAAACTAATCCGTGTAAGCTCGCAAGTTTTGAAGAAACCGAACGCGATGGAGATGTGTTTCAAGTTTAATCCGTTTTCCTTAAACTTTGTCCGTAATTATCATCGATATTTCCGACGTCTGAGTTAACTGTAATTTGTTAAAACATGACGTTATATTTGTCTTCTTTTTCTTATCTTTTTTTTTTCTTTACAATTTTACACAGATTTAAAGAAACGAAGAAAGATTCGATAGGATGTTAAAAATCTGTTGCTAGCTAACGCGCCTCGCGCAAATTCTTCCAAAGGGAATCCAGCGAAAATCGATATCGTCGGAACTCTCGAAAGCGCTCTTCCGCCTCGGCGTTTGTTTAACAGCACTGACAGGCGGCCGTGAAGCGTTGAATTTCCACTCGTAACCGTCGAACGATTTTCGACGATCGTTCTCGTTCGGTGCTCTGCGTCGATCGAAATGTCTCATTTCCTGAATCGAAACCAATTTCCGTGGCTGCCCCCCGAACATTTGAGAATAAGATCTAACGAAAACGAGATCGAGATTTGCAAACGATTCGATTCAAATTATGAGCATTGTGATATACTTGAAGAAACGCCGACAGTTCTTCTCCTCCCTATCTTTTCCTCTCTTATTTTTCTCTCTTCCTCGATCTTTCTTTCTTTCTTCTTCTTCTTCTTCTTCTTCTTCTTCTTCCTCCTCCTCCTCCTCTACTCTTTTTTCCTCTTCTTCTTCTCTTTTTTCTCTCTCACACTCCTTACTTTGTACACCGTATCCCTTCACAACGTAACGAAGCGAATTCTTTTCCTCGTTACTTCGGATACCTCGTTACCTCGACGTGTTCAGGATGCAATAAAATTCTCCTGTGATCAGAAATTCCTTGCGTGCTTTCGAACAATGAAGCGTGATTAAATTCGAATTTCAAATATTATCAAGAACTTTTAGGATAGCGCAAACGTTAAAACTCTCACTTTCGTCTGTTTCCACTCGATTTCCTTTTAACGGTGTTATTTATTGTGTGATAAAGTGAGTATTATTTTATTTATTAAAATGACTATCTTTTCGAACGCGTAGAAGAATTAATAGATAATCGTGCGATAATGTGACGATCTATAAGTAATATTTCTTTATTATATAAATCGACTGGACTTACTTATCGCAAGTTTCTTAAAATTTTGTAAAAGCCTATTTATGTAAACGAAAATTCTTAGTTATCGAGCAATTGATCGAACGTAAGTTATAAAACTAGATAACGAGGATCGTTATCAGATATTTTAACAATGAAATAATCTTAAAATTATTACACGGCTTTCGATAGTCACATTAATTTTGATCCATCCAAGAAGATTAACGAAATATATAGATAAGCCACTCTCTCGATCTGCATAGCACATCGTCGAAACGCGAGAGCATTGTCAACGAAATGAATAATATGAATAATATGTCGATACCAAATATCGCTAGCGATAGAGAATTAACGCACGATTTGGTCGAATGTAAATTTGATCTTTGCGCACGCATAGAACGAAATGCGCACTTAATGAGGCGTAAATATTGTCGCGATTGATTTGCCATATAAATCCGATTGTGAACTATCGATGCCCGGTTGTGCATTTTTCTATCGTCTCGTCTCTCAACTTCCGTCTCTATTCTTCTAAAAGGCAAAAAGAAAAGTCGATATTATACTCCCGTCGTCGTGCCAACGTTGTGTGTATGTACTTTGCCAAAAACAGGTCGATGTCTTAAGGAGTCGAGCATCGGCCAAGCGTGCGTTGGAAAAACTACGATATGGAAGGAAACGAGGGGATAAAGGATGAAGTAAAAAGGGTGAAGAACGGAAATGAGAGAGAGAAAGAAAAACAGAGAAGGGCAAAGTAGGAAAGAGTGACGTGAAGGAAGAAGAAGAGAGAGTGAGAGAGAGGGTGAAAGAGAGAGAGAGAGAGAGAAATAGACCGCCGGCCCGTTTTGTGGAAGCGTCGACACACACGTTTGTACGGTGGGTTGCCCGACAATAGGCATTGTGCACCCGCCATAACCAGGAACCGAACGCGACAGCAGCACGCCGGTATTGTCCGAGTGTCAGGCAGCCTTTCCCACGCTGCCCTCTCCTCCACCCCCACCCATCGACCTCGACACCTCGTTCTTCCGTCTCTCGTTTAACCCTCTCTCTCTCTCTCTCTCTCTCTCTCTCTCTCTCTCTCACTCTCTCTCATAAGTCCACTTTTTCCTCGAATTACTATATTCTTTTTCTTTTCATTCAGACAATAGCAGGAGCTGTTTGGAAATCTTTCATCCACCAACGTCATAAAGATTCGAAGCTTGCTATTTGCTATGAATCGTGTTTGAACATTATCGCGACGATAGCTCTTTTCTGATATATATTGATAAGGAAAATGGAACGAACAAAATAGGAAGGTATGTGGGGGACGGTTGAATCTCAGCGATATTGATAAAAGAGGATTTATCGGTGAGATATATAAAGGTAAACGCGCATAAGTTCGTCTAAATTCTGCTGCGACAGTCGTTATTAATAAGTGTTGTTCTTTTTATTTATATAAGAATAAAGTGACTGTTTTTTCAAAAATGAAAGGTAAGCTTTTTTTTGATATCCTATACGTTAATGAATCACAAATTATTGAAGAGAATAAGATAAAGTTTTGAAAGAGATACATATATACATATATGTGTCCTAATCGTGAATTTAATGTTTTAGCTCTTTTCATTCTTACCGTTTTAACTTTCATCGTCTTAACTTTGACCGAGCCGGTGATCAAACCTCAATGTCCAGAAGACGATAATCCGAACGCTACTCTGATTAAAGATCCATATCACTGTGATTCATACTATGTTTGTTTGGAAGGCGACCCGATTCCAATGAAGTGTCCACCAGGCTTGCACTTCAACGATCTATTGAAGACTTGCGATTACCCGAAAAAAGCAAAATGCAAGCCTCTTCCACCACCTTCTTCCGATTAAACAGTTATTATTTAACTCACGTATACGATACGTGTGATTGACATATGCCATTCTTTCGCAATCATAATATCGCTTTCGATGGATAACGAACACGGCTAATATTTGTTTTATTTATGTATATAATTGTAATTCTTAATAAAAAGACGTATTGTAGATAAGAACTGTATCATATTTGTCTCTTATTCGATCATTTATAATATGTAACATTCTGAATCCATAAGATAATATCGTAAGCAATAAAAAAGAAAACAAAAAGATAAATAAAAGATCACCCGTCTTTATCTCATATGATTTAATATCTATACTTCTAGATCATTTCTTCTCACTGCAGATCTAATAGAATCGAGTAAATTTGTCGTTACGGATAAAGGAACGAAACGTAGATAGAACGTATTCTTCGTTTTGTGAGCTCTTACCGACTCCACCTGCTCGTTTCACGACTTTCTTCGGAGCGTTTCCTCCTTCTCTCTCTTAAGATTGCATTCCTTTCGGGAGGATCGTAGTTGGGAGATTCGAGGTTCTTGGCTTTCAAACGAAGTCTCTTCAAAAGACTGTCCAATAAACGGGAAGGAAAGGTGAGGGTAGACGACTCAGCTTCCGAGCTCGGTTCGCAATGTATCTCCTTTAGTTCGTACGGCGAGTGCATCTCTGGTATAGATGTACGTTAATTCGTCTTTACGGTGCCGCAATAGGGAGAGCTATCTCTCGCAGCATCCCTTTCGTAGCATCTCTCTTCCTCGAAGGCGCAAGAGGCTGCTGTAGGAACGTTAAGAGGTATATCTTGCACCGAACGAAGATCCTTCCATTGCTGACGTCGTCGCTGTTGCTATTGCTACTGCTTCTGTTGCCACTGTTACTGGCTAGTTCCTTCCGTGGCTGGAGTACTTCGCTGCGGCAATTTAACGGCAACAGTTTAACGATGGCCCGTTTGTATTGTCGAACCGACACAGTGTAGCGTGCCAGTGCGTTTTACACGCGATCTAACTAGGTCTTACGAGAACGTATGTGTATTTATGTGTATATATGTATGTATGTATTACAAATATATATAGGTAGCATCTTACGGAAGACAAGGAATTTAACTCGGTTCATCGATCTTTGAACATGATAAATCTCTTTCACAAGAATCAAAGCCAAAGTATTAGTCTTATCTTGCCCCTTTCCTTCGAGGAAAGTCATACATTTTTATTTTCTTTTACAATCTTCACGTGTAACTAACGATAAACATGCCCGAGAGCTTCGTTTTACCTTAGTAAAATACATTGCAAAAGAAAATGCGTTCAATAAATAACCGTCGATACTTTTACAACCTTTAAGAAGAAAGAAAGAGAAAGAGAGGAAATGAATTATCTCGAACACTTCTATCGATTTTACTTTACAACTTTTCATCCATTACGTTCTCCCGCGTACCGGAAGCAATACGCACGCACGTACGTTTGTAAACGCGATGTACGCACGCATACGAGAATGAAAAGGAGGGAGAGAGAGAGAATATGCTCGTTCGAGCGATTGAAAGCCAGTCCTACGTTACACGTTGTATATGTATATACGATGACCAGAGTGAGAATGAGTGAGTGAGAGAGAGAGAGAGAGAGAGAGAGAGAAGGAGAATGCACACGTTATGTATACGATCGTAGGTATTGTCGTGAGGCACGTAAAGCCTGTGGCTACGTCTCATAACGTTTGAATTGGTGTACCACGCATATGTGAAGTGGCAGCTCGGTGCATTACGTTTGTGGGCCAAATGGTGCTCGACCGAAGCGCCCGTGACCTGCACTCCATCCGAGTTCACGACGAGATACTTCAAACGGGTATACACCACGTTTACTCGTCCTCTTTTCGCTCGAGATCCTCGTAAGATCGCTGTCAAGAATCTAGTGTCGTTCGTATATATATATATATATATATATATATATATATATATATATATCGATACGAGAAATTACAAGACTTATAAAGAATAAACATATGATCGCGAAAGCGACTCGATTTTTGATTAAAATTATCTTGATACCAAAGCCATTTTTGAGAAAATTATTAAAAAGAAATTTCATCAGATTCGTACTCGTAATAATTTCGTTACGAAATCATATTATTTTGAAATAAATCATGAAACAACTTGAATAGATAATACAAATGTTGTTTGATAACTTTAATTGTAAGTTTTCGTTATAAATTGATAAAAAAAAAATCTGTCGTCGATCGCTAGATGTTATACCTTGAGTGAAAACAAAAAGATAACCGAGGATTACTCGTAGTTGGAAGGAAGAAGGATCGAACATAAAATCAGAGTAATGATATTACTTACGGTCCAGCATTCTTCGTTATTTATGAAAAAGTTAACCGAAACACGGATACCCTCGTTGTTTTCGTAATAGCGAACTTGTCCTTTCGCGAAATAAAGGCAAGCGAGCGGAAGGGGATTACGAAGAAATAAAAGTTTCACTGGCGGGCATCGTTCCGTAATACGGAAACCGGAAGACCGTGGTGGCAACAGCTAGGAGGACGAGGACGATGTGCGAAATGGGTCACTACGATTTTCCTTCTTTCTTATCGTTACTCCTGGACTTTTCCGCAATACGTGCCGCAAACTCGTGACGAGTAACGAGTTTTAAGAACGTCTAGAAACAATGTTGGCTGCGCTAAGATAACTTGGAATATCAGTGAGAGCTTGAGATCCTTTGTTATCGAATCGATCGGTGACACGAGCGAAACGAGCGAAACGAAATAAGGGCAGTAAGAGAAGATGTACGAAGAAAAAGAAAGAGGGTGAGAAAAGAAACGAGAAGGATGAAGGAAGGAACAGAAGGGTTTAAAGGAAGACTTCGAATTCTCAAGGGATCGAGGTGTATCGTGCGCAAAGCAGGGAGGGTGAAAGAGAGAGGGAAAGAGAGAGAGAGGGAGAGAGAGAGAGAAAGGGAGAGAAAGAGAAAGAGACGAGAAGATGAAATGAGAAAATCGAGTACGGGTTAGAATAAGATAGAAAACGGAGTAGTCGTCGTTGGAGAAAGTGAGAAGAATGGAAGGGAAAGAGAGAGAAGATCTCATCAGAGCGGCGACACTTAAATTCCCTATTTCGTTTGGCGCTCAATGCTTCGCTTGAGTTTGTCGCCTCTTCCCCGCCTACGTCTTCGACGTCGTCTACGTCCGCCGGTTAATGTCGTATTCTCGTTGTAAAAAGGAGAGTGAAAGAAAGAGAGACAGAGAGAGAGAGAGAGAGAGAGAGAGAGAGGGAGAGAGAGAGAGAGAGAGAGAGAGAAAGAAGAAACGAACGGATCGAGCCTTCTTATCGGTACGAGTCAGCTACCGGCTGGCAGCTTCGCTTACTCGTATCCCGTATGTTCCTTTTCCTTCTGCTTCTCTTCAACCCTCTTCCTTCTTCCTTCCTTCTTCCTCTTTCTGTATCCCTATCCTCTCTTCTTACACCAACCGTTTCGTACCTTCTTTCGAGTAGCTCGCTTTACCACTTCTCATTCCCCCTTCGTTCTCGAAACGATGAAATGTATCCCGTCTTCCTAAGGAAAATATTAATGGAATCTTTTCTGTATCAAATTGGAAAAAGATCCTACCGTCTTCGTTTTCTCAAAGATGTGCCGAAAATGTAAGCGATGTAAAATGTGACCGATTACCGATTGTTGTTTCAAATTTTAAGTTTCGTCACTCATTTTTTTCCTAAAGCTTTTCTGACATCGATCGACGTGAAAATTTATCCCCAGGAATCTTTTTTTACGGATATCCTATATTGCTTTCATTTCCTTTCTTGCTTAACTAAGTTTAGAAAAAGAAGTAGTAGAAAACAAATATCTAATTTATGCAGACTGCTTTAGCAAGTGGATACACTTTGTCAAAGGGTGTTCACAGCGGGCAGTAAGTTGAAATTAATAGGAAAACATTTTTTTGAAGGGCAAAGGGTAGACAGGAAGGGTAAAGAAAAGCCAAGAGGAAGAGAGAGGGTTGAAAGGGAGAAGGAAAAGCGATTATAAAACGCTTGGATGGCGTGCAAGAAACTCGAAGGCCTCGATTGCACGAGACACGTAGGCTTTGCCTCGCCTGGAGATTGCAGCTTTGTTGCGTGTCTCTTCGAGCTTGCGCATTTATAACGCGAGCAGTAATTTTTATGGGGTAACGCTTATCGCTTTCTAATCGTCACGATCACTCGTCTCTTCCCTTCCGTTCGACGTCGTCCAACCCTTTGAGCCTTCCCTTCTTGTCGTTCGTTGTTTGCTCATCGTCATTTTCCCTTTTACAAAAAAATATTTGCATCGAACAAATAGGAAAGGTATACTTTTTAACATATAAATCGATGATAACCACTCAACTTTGTTAAATCATCAGGTAAATATTCAAAAATAGAATAGTCTTTATCGAACCGATAAAATCATAAAGCGCTTTACCCGGATTAGAGAGTTCCTTTTGATCTAATCACGGAGTTTTGAAAAGCTGCATGTTTCGCTATCAAAGAGCTACGTTTTGGCTAGAATTTTTCGATAATGGCTTAATGTGATCGCTTAGAGGAATTCTCTGCTTTTAAAGTTTCGCATACGGTGTTTGGCTGATTCTATCTCCCTTTTTCAGTTTATACATAGGTACTACGATACGTATAACAGAGAGAGAGAGAGAGAGAGAGAGAGAGAGAGAGAGAGAGAGAGAGAGAGAAAGAGATAAGAGTGAGTAGACACGAAAGACGAAGCGACCACCGAACGAGTAGTTCTCCGGTGTCCCCAAGGAAATGAAATTATCGATATATCCGTAACCAATGGTGCGCGTAGGTATACGTCGAAGTAGCATCGGTCGAGCACAGGTGGTCATCCGATATTGGTTTTGCTTTCGGATTCTGCGGACACCCTGTACAACGTTGGACGTAGAAGAGGCTCACCGTGGAGGGCAATTACCTCACTAAATATTCACAAGTTCATTACGAGCGAAGTTGGACCTAGTCCTCCGTTCTCTCTGTCTCTCGTGAACGGCAAGATTCTATCTCTCTCCATCTCTCGTTTCTCTCTCTTTACATCCACGCCAGTCTAACACGAGCAATGTGTTCCCAACGCACCAGTGGATTCATCTACAGGGCCGTAGCGAGTACGGCTTATGCCTGCATACACGAGAGAACCCCAGATATATGAGATATCTACTGCGAAACTTCTACGAGAAAGGCCTCTCGTGCTTATTCAAGTAGTAGTGGGATTAAGCGCATAACGTCTAAATAGGAAGAAGAGAAGGGTAAGCGTTTGCGAAAACAACTACCCGCGTTGTTGCACCCTGTTTAAATACCAAAGGATTATACAAGATAAGATGACTATCGAGAAGGAACTCGTAGAAGGTGATCGTGCGAGAGAAACCAACAAAAGATCTGCTGGATTTCCGAATTCCTTTTTTCTTTTTTGTATATTTATATTATAATTTTTCTTTTACGTACTACTGAAGAAGTTGAAATAGTTTTTATTTATATATTCGTGTATATCTTTTTGAATAACGATTGTATCTCTATTACGAATTTCGTATATTTTGAATGAATATAAAATTTTTTATCATTTCGTAATACAATGTCGCAGAATTGTTTGTAAATTTTTTAATAGTATTAACGAAATGAACCTAGTAATAATTTTAATCTCTGTTATGCGATGTTTTAAAAGTACTCACATTGAAATTGAATTCTTCATAACTTCATCATTCCCTCGACAAACGAAAATAGTAAGTTTAAAAAAAAAAAAAGGAAAAAAACATTCTCGACGGAACAGTTAATGGAGTGTGGAGCGCGAAATAAGAAATATACTATGAATGTCGTATTCCTTTCTCGCGTCTTGCTTTTAATTGCCCTGGAATTAAGAAGAGAACTGCACGAAACGAAAATGGCCTCCGTCGCGTTAGTATTTGCAAAAGAGTAGAAGAAAAATTAGTTTTACTTGGCTTTAGTTTCCAGCCAATTTTTTGTACACTTCTGCCGAGCGTGCGCGTGAGCGCGGCTTTGCTTAAAACGCCAAGCCAGTCGTCGTGCTCTCTCCGTCTTTCACGAGCTCGTAGTACCGCAACGTTTTGAACAAAAAGCTCATAAAAATTTAATAGATCGTCCGAAGGACCGGATGCAATGGCGGTCGCTTTATAGCTTACAAATGCTTCGTTTGACCGAAAACAATTTAGCTGAATCGAGGGCTTGCAATGGCATAAGCTTACAACGGCGTTTGATGCTTTCAAAGAATTCTCTTACGATTACTATTATATATCTTTTTGTTTATCTATCGACGAATTGTAGATTGGAAAGGTAAAAAGAAATACTTTCGCTATAATAATAAAGAGATATCGATAAATATATGTGATTTAAACGGTGATAAATAAAAATAGTTCATAAATCATAAAATCATTAATCAGAGATATTATCTACTTATCGATAAGAAGATTCAATTTAAAGCAGTACAATAGCGCGATTATCGGCAATAAGTCCAAAGTCGGTGATGACTTATCGTCTGATTTTCACTGCGTCGTATATCGCTTATATTTTTGAGAGGATCACACGTCAGCCAGCCAATTCTACGATTAAAACTAGATCAGCTATCATCGAAGTGTCGAGCGATATTTCGTCCAAGTTTTTTATGTACGACCACCGATAACTACCCCGTCGATCGTTGAAACCTATGCAACGATTGATCGACAGCTATGATATCAGAAACACCGTTAGACTATTTACATGTATTCGTAGACCACGCGTTTACACTTCGAGGGCAGCCAATGGGAATGTTTTGTCAATGTTCTCTTTTTCCTCTCACCGAATATCCTCTACCTATTTCGGATTTCCATTGGAATCAATTTTTTCATTGAGTTACATCGCTCGAAATTTATTACGAAGTTCGGAGACGATCCACAAGTTCACCGAACATAACGCGAATTCGATGTTTCGGCTAAACACCACGGTGCATTTAAACCGCTTCAATTGGAGATCTTATCGGTATTTTGTGGCTCGATAACCGAAAATGGCAATAGCCCAAAATTTAATCGTACCTATCTAATCTAGAAAAAAACGTGAAATGATTTAATCGCTCTCGTAAGCACTACGAAGAGAGAATGCTCGATTATAATAATAATAATAATAATAATAATAATAATAATAATAATAATAATAATAATAATAATGATAATAATAATAATAATGGTAATAGTAATAATAATAATAATGGTAGTAGTAATAACGGTAATAACGACCTTATCTCGCGTAATATTTATGCCGAGCTTGGAAACATTTTTGGAAAGCACCGCGAAAGCCGTATTTTTCGATGCTAGATAATCCAAAGATACGGAAATCATAACTCGTTCGTTCTTTCTTCTTCTTCTATTACTCCTTCGAAAGTAGCTAGTAGTAGTACGATACCTACTTTCGCATGCCAGTTTCTGACTGTTTCCACTTCTACAGGATAGAGAACTACATATCACCGAATGCATAATCCTATTGCCGATTTTATGAAGATATTGCGCAGATGCAAAAGGTGTCGCTGCCAGAACGAGCACTGTAAAGGAAAGGGCAATGGACCGTTCACTCCCCCGAATTCGATCTGGATTTACGATATTGCTTTGAACACCACCTGAACCTTCGATCCTAGCTGGCTGGTACATCAACCGGAGTATAGCTTATCCTATCCTCCCTCCGATTCTTTCCCGACCTTCTCTACTTGTTTGCTTTTCTTTTTCGAAACGGATAAGAACGAAGAAAGAAGGAAGAAAGATAGAAACAGCTATATTTCTTTTTTCTTCGACTATGTACATAAGTAGAAGACTCGCGTGCACATCCGCGGTGGCTCCCATAAAATCGACGTATTTATAGAACGGACAGTTCTCATGGGTAAATTTATGTATTCACAGATAGCGAGCTAGCGCCGGCAATATAAATGAGATTTTAAGTATACCTATCGTGAACGTATATACTCTTGTTGTTAAGTTCTATAGTTATATACGCTGCGTGTGCGTGCGAGTACGTGCACACGCAACGAAGACAACGACGAGAACGACGACGAGAACGACAACGACGACGACGACGACGACGACGACGACGACGACGACGACGACGACGACGAGGAGTACGACCTCTTCGTTGGGCTCTCGCTTTCTCCGCTTTTAAGCATATTTTCTATTTTCACCGGCGAGAGGGACGCGATAAATAATCGACGCATAAATCTCGTCGCGTGGCTCGGACGTATTCGATCGTTTAAAACGGCAGAGGGCGACCGCGCTATTATTTTCTCACCGTGCCTCCGCACAAGCGTTGTTCCCTTTTCCTTTCATCCCTTACCCCTACACTCTCTCACTCTCTTTCACTCTCTCTTTCTTTCTCTCTCTTTCTCTTTTTCTCTGTCTTTCTTTCTTTATTCCTCTTCGTACCTTTTCTCTTTCTCTCTTTTCCTCTCGTTTTATTTCTCTTCGCACATTTTCACACGATACTTTTCGAATTTCGAAAGGGTTTCCACACTCACGGTAAATCGACGGTATAACGTTTTTCTCGTAAAACGGAAGGAAAAGTTTGAAATTGAATTTGGCGCGTGATCGATCGACCGACCGAATTCAAAAGCTTATGTTATTTTTCTCGTGGTATTTAATGACGTTTCTTGTCATGACAATTTTTGTCGACATGACAACGAGAGGAAAGGAAAGAAAAAAAGAGGAAGAGAAAACAAGAAATAAATGAAAAAAGAAAAAGAATAAAAAAGAACGACTAGACGTTCTTACTATCCCTGCAATCTAGCGTGTCGTGATGCATTTAACTTTACAACGACACCGAAATCTACGTCGTAAATTACATCGGATGCTTTTTCTGATCGATGAGAAGCGAGACGGAAGAATAAGAAAGGCGCTTTATCACGGCTCGTTCAAAATGAAACACGCGCTGGCATAATCGTGAAATCTTTCATTCTCATTGTTGGTATAGATTAACGATAAGTTATCGTTCCTCGAAAGAAATGTCACGAAATCTATGTGACACGCTTATCAAATCGTGTTTTCGACATCGATTTTAGTTATTATTAAGTATATCGTTTAACCGATCGTTAAATATTATTATACTTATTTTCGTCTTATTTAGAGTCTTTATAAAGAAATAAATAGGAGGGAAAAGGATCGTCGTTCTCGGAGATTTCCGAATGAAAAACTTTTATTCCACGATGAAAAAAGGTTATTCTCGGTAAAAAGGTAGAAACGTGTCGGTGGCAGGCAGCGACACCGCTGAGAGAACCGACACCGTGCGAATTTCATTAAAAGCATGACGGCGAAAAGGCTAACCCTGTCGTCGGTTCACGAGGAAAAGAAACGAATGAATTTATAGTTTTTAATATTTGTTCATTGTGTCGTCTCACTGCGGCGGCAACGACGAAAGGAGCTACTGCGACAATAGTCTTCATAGTTGGAAAGAAGCCGATGAAAGGATCCTGGTATAAACGTCTTTTCTCGACTTGGATTATTAGTTGAAAAGCTCGCCGTTCCAAGATTATCCTCTTTCTGGTGAATTCGTAGGAAAGAAAATTTTTATATAAGAATCGTCGTTAAGACGTAAGATTTTTTTCATCGCTCTGGCATACTCTTGCACAACGTCGTTTGAACAGGAAGAAAGGAAGGGTCCAAAACCAAAACGGACGATATCAACTGGACTACTAGTGCGACCGATGTTGGAGGAAAGGCATCTGGTATAGGAGAAAGAGGAGAAGCAAGAGAGCTTGCTTTTCGAGAGTTGTAGTGGTAGAACGTTCCGTCCGTAACGTCGATGAATAGAGAGGTAATGAATCGCAGTGGACACCAACACGGAAGAGGCGAGGCGATTCTAGGCATTGGTCCGGTCCTCCTGTCTGAAAAATATATAACCGAGGGATACCTACACCTACCTTGGCCTCTCCAGTACTTGCCTATATTCTCCGTGACGTGTGGCCTAGGTGAAATGGCAGACTAGTACGTACCAACCTCTACCACGTCGGTGTCCTCTCGTATTAAAGTCAGCTGCCAAATCTAGAAACCCTATCTTCGCTTCGAGCCTATCACGGTATTCACGGTTGTACCCTGGAAATCGAGTCGGTCACCGGAAACGACTCCATTTCGACTAGATGCTTCTCCTGCTTCCCTATTTATAGTTTTACTTCCGATCCTTTCGCCTGACCTTTTTATCGGTTTTCCCTTCCCTCTTACCTCTTTTACTAACCACTATCCCTTTATACCTCTTTATCTCTTTCTCTCTCTCTCCCTCGTTTTTTCACTTAAAAGGAACTCTCGTTCGTACTTGGCCGATCGATCGATCGAATTCAGGATTACGAGTACGAGGGAAATCACTTTGCAACGAACCCGCCCACCAAGAAAGACGCCTCAGGCAACCTTCTTGAAATAACCGAATCATTTAGATTTCGAGGAACTGAGAAGATAACTGGCAGGAAGAAATAGTGAGGAGAATCCGAGAAAGAACGTCGTCGTCTTCGGAAAAGGCTTCGGAGAGAACTTACGAAGGAAAAGGGCAACAATTTTATCAATACGAACCGGAAAGAAGAAGATGGGACCATATCTATGCTCACCTGCAAAATCGATCGTGGATTTTTCTTAAAGCCGATTCGCACCTCGCGAAACAGGATCTGCTTACGACGCAAGAAAAGAGTCTGTTCAGAGACTGCAAATTGGAATGTACGTTGGCGGAAATTGCTAGCATTCTTTCTATTTTTTTCTTTTCTTTCTCTTTTTTATCCTTTCGTTGCATTTCTCAGATTCTTTTAAAACCATTTAAAACAATATAATAGAAAATGATTTGCGCAAGTTAAATACTTTCATATATATATATATTAAAAATTAAAAATGATCAATGTACCCTAAGGATACATTAAGAAAAAATTCTTTTCTAACGTCATGTTAATAAAACCGAATAATGAAATGATAGAATATGTTCTTAATGTTAGAGATTTAACAGTGAGAAATGTTTCAGATAGAGTTCATAACAGAACGTTCAAACAAAACCGACGACATTTTTTATTATGCTTTTTTCTCCTTCGGTCTGAAGCCAGTTGATGTTCTCAACTTATAAGTGTTAAATGTTTAATTTGAATCACGAAACGAGAAACTGCTATTTTGAGCTAAAACTAGAAATCAAATGATATCAGATGAAGTCCGTTTGAATGTCATTGTTTCTTTTATTATTCGTTCTCATTAAAATGGCAGATTCAAATGAAGCATTATCTATTCGTTTCATTCATTGATATTCATTGATACTCTCTCTTATTGCAGAGAAAATATTTCCGAGAAATCTAATTTTGATTTGCGCAAGGCTATAAGAATCGTTTTGCTTTAATAAATTATATAAGTAACTACGATAAGTTGACGGTGAGAGTTGTGAAAATGATCCCGATTAAATAATATAAAAGAAAGATTTGGTTATATATTTTTAAGCTATTTAGACAAACTTCGATTGATTTCAGTAGAAATGTACTGAAAGTTATTTTTTTTACATATAAAAGTTATGGTTAAATATAATATATATAATAATATAAAATAAATATATAATAAATATAAATATACAATATTATCCGTTTATATTACATACGGTGACTTCAGTTTATATGAGAAAAAATTTTTATATCTAAAAAAATTTGTAGATTATAAAGATTTGATATCGTTACAGACAAATATGTTGGGTTATATGACAAAAAGATTGAGAAACACTGTTTTACTTCTACTATCACATACGAAGTAACAGAGCATTATAAAAACCCCATAAAAAGCATTTTCTCAAGTGATGGTGGTGGGTGGGACGCTAACCGAATGACACAAGAATGCATCCAGCCACGCTTTAAACGTCATTGTAATATCCTATGCATTTTTAGAATGTTTTTACATCCTTCATGTTTCCAGTCTGATTTTATATCGCTTTGCTTGATCGCGATATCAGCTTGTACGTTTAATATTTAAAGAGAGTATTACAGGAAGGAATATTTATACGATCGCTATGTAGAGAATTTTCAATCGTTTTGCGGTCCAAATATGGGGAAATCTCTTTCCTTTGTATTACTATCTATCGCCTAATTCAAAAAATAGTAAACATGAGTTACAAATAATATTAGAGGCAAACATAAATTGTTATTCGCTTGTAAAAATCAATAGGATTTCCGTGTTTATTTATAAATCTCGCATCATATTTGAAGACACGAACATAGAATTTTTCTCGATCGCTTTCCATTGGTTTTTATAGTTTCCATTAATTCATAGCGCAAACTGTGCGAACATATATCGACGTACAATATAGTTTATAAATACGAGTTATTTGTACTTCAAATAATGTGGTAAAAGAAAAGGATTTATCATCTAAAAATAAACAGGGACATCGAGTCTTTTTGTAACTCTAATGGATTTGCTTTGAAAATGAACGGCACGAGACGTCGAACTTTCCCACGAATAAACACGTCTACCTGGACCATCAAGAAATTAATCCATTTTGTACATCAACCAATCGGCGAGTGAACATTCGACGCTCGTTCCTATCCCATTGACGTTGTAACATCATTTTATCGAGTTTAAAAAATAATTGTGAAGCATCTATCGGCCGATAATGCGTTCGTTGATCGTCGCTTTCTCCAATGCAATTATAAAAATCTATCGGAGAGTAGTAATTACTATGGAAATAAAAAAAATAGAGATTTTCGTTGGTGATAAGCGAGATTAATCGTTGCGAAAACGTCGGATGATCACCAAAAATATGCTCATATCTACGGAAATCCAATAAAACTGTAACTGCTGCGAATGGATATTGGAAAACGTATGTTCGATATATCGAATAAAGGTACCTAATCGATATGGTGTATTTTACGTAGACAACGTAACTTTATTTATTTTTTTGTTTTGAATAAAATAACGAAGCGATATAAAAAGAAATTCTTTTTTATTTATTTATTTATTTTTTACTTTTCATCTTTATATTCCCGTTTATATTTATCTGCATACGTCGATATTTCGAAACGATTTGCGCTTGTAAACGTCGAAGATGAGGAAGATCGCGTTTTCCGTAAATTTAATCGAACGCGTCTAGGGGAACGACATCGCATAGAGAAAGATGAGAAGGATCGACGTGCCGGATATATTCGTTTCCGTGCGGAAACAAAGTGATTCGCTTTAAAATCAGAATGTGGAAGAAGAAACGTACGAACTCGAAATAGACGATAGACGTCGCAGTGTGTTTTGCTTACGGGTAAGGACATTCAGCCGTTTCACGGTGGCTCGATAAAAAGCGAGCGAGTACTGCTAGGAAGAAGAGTGTGGATGACGAGATCGACGAGATTTCGTGCTGGTTCGAAGCGAAGAGATGTCTTTCGACGAAGAGGTGCGAGAGATAGTCGAAAGGCATACTAGCTAGATGACGATCGATGCAGGTGGGGATTTGAAGGGGGTGTTAGAGGGTGGTTAGAGGGTAGTCATAAACGACATGAATAGGAAGAAAAACTGCTAAACGAAAATGCCTGCCCCGGAAGAATCGGGACGAGAGATCTAATGGGGAAAATAATGGATTTTCGGCACTAAAGATCGCCCGGCCAGATCGGTCCGTCCACCATCTCCTTTTCCATCTCTCTCTTTCTATCGGTCTTTCACTTTATACCTAGTATCCTTCTTTCACCTATCTCACTCATCTCTCGATTTCACTCGTCTCCGTTAACGAAATAGGACGTGACAACTTCCTCTTATTGAACCTTCGTGAGAGGAAGTTCTCTTTCCCTTCGCGATCTTGCAAAAGCTTTTCTCTCTTCCTATCCGGTTAAAATCACCGGATGGATCATCGTTGAGACTTCCTCTTGGTCGCTAATTGATTGTTTGCCAAATTTTATGCGGACCTCGGTGTGGCGAGGAAAGATTTACCGTTCCACGGCACGCCAACCTTCCTCGCACGCTCGAGAATTCCTCACGAATACGTGTACTATTCTTTCTCCCGCGCACGATCTTGCATCTCTCTCTCTTTCTCTCTCTCTCTCTCTCTTTCTTTTTCTTCGCTTCGAAAGAATAAAAAAGTAGCCGAGAGAGAAAAAAGAAAAAGGAAAAATATATATTTAGCACCGGCGGCACGAGCTCGCGGAACTTTTCCACCCCTGCCTCGGGTTTCTCGTGGAATGTTACGTCGCGTGTCGTGCTTGCTGCTCGGTATTTTATACTCCGCTTTTACCACGTTTGCGGATTTTTCCTCTCTCTCTCTCTCTCTCTCTGTCTCTGTCTCTCTCACTCTCGCTCTATCTATATATCTATTCCTCTCCGTCTCTTGTGATTCCGAGCCTTTGACCTCAAACTTTTCTATTTTTCCTACGTGATATTTTACTTTCTATTCTAGGAGAGTCCTTAAAGAAGAAAGAATTCTCCTTTTTCTGGAAAAAGAAGAGGTAGGAAAAAGATGAAATATAACAAAATAACGTTATAAAAGAATATACGATAGAGAAGGAAATAGGAGATGGAGAGAGAACGATAGAGAAGGGATGGTCGAAGGGTTAGAGAGCAACGAACAATGTCAGTGTGGAGAGGAGGTGCCGTAGCGTGCAGTCTATCAGAGATTAGCGGGTCGATCCATTAGGGGGTGATTTAGACCGTCGGTCCCCGAGCACTCTGCGGCAGAGTCCACAGGCAACAGCATGTACAAGCTAGTGCACACTATGACATGGGAACAGCATACTACTACGCGAGAATACTCGAATCTCCTACCCCACATTGGATCTACAACGACGACCTACGTGGCTATCCACCTGGCGTCATCATCCTCCTTCATGCGTACATCCACTAGAATCTCTGCTTGTGCGAGGCACCGATGGCCAATGTTCGCTGACCAGCATAATCAGCCCAAATGAAGTATGCGAGCACCAGGGGCATATCTGGCGATACTCCGAATGCTATTCTCTTCCGTCTAATTCCTTCTCTTCCTACCTCGAATATCACAGATTCTAGAATACGTATATATATATTTATATTTTTCCTTCGATCTTACATATTAAGTGAACAATAGATTCATACATTCAAAATATATGTGAAAATATTATTTCTTTTTTTAGGATTTATGAGAATGCTGCATAATTTTTAGAATGAAATGAATAAGCTGCAGTGTATTCTCGTTTTGGAGTAAAATGCAGAAGAGAAAGAGAGAGGGAGAGAGAGAGAGAGAGAAATGGAACGAGAAGAGTAGAGAACGAGATAGTGGACAATCGAAGGGAGCTCGCGTGGAAGGATACGCGGAGGACACACGTGCTACGGGATGGTTTCGAGTCCCAGGGGCGCGATGTGTCGTGCCTAATTACAATGCCCAGCCCTATCCCCTGTCCAAATACAAACAGCGAGAGCTAATGCACCCTATTCCTCTGTTTCTCTCTCCCCTTTCTCTCTCTCTCTCTCTCTCTCTCTCTCTCTCTCTCTCTTCTCTCTCCGTTACATCCTCTTCCTCCAACAAGCTCCTACAGTCGGCGAAATACGTACCTGCGCGGCGAGTTGCACCTTGCAGCGTTCTGTCAATATCTGTCGATATTGTCGGCCGATTGCGGCTGACCGTTACTACTGTCGAGCGTTGGTGTCACATTGGACTTTACTACTTGCTGTGGTTAAACGTCCAGTTAAGCGACGGGGATTACACACTCGTGTTGTCTCTCTCGGTGTTATGTCTTAACAATTCCTTTTATTTTCGTTATTTCTTAATTTCCATTTTTTCGTTCATAAATAATACTATATTAAAAGTGAATAGAAAAACGTACGTAAAAGATACATATGAAAAAAAGATATTTTTTATGTTGCGTATATAAAGAGAAAAAAGAAAAAAAAATAAGCGGGATAATATCGAAGAGCGTATCGGCCGCAGGCGATGAAACCAAAGAGTCACGTAGCCAGCATTCGGCGTAGGTGAAAGCACGCATTTTCGAAATGCAAACCAATTTTCGTGCTGGAGATTAATGGACGGTACGAACGGACGGCACCGAATATCACATATTTTCCGAATAATATGCAACGCTCGTAAATAATAACAAGTCGCGGCTAGTTCCCGCGTGTAAAAACGAGCTCCCGACGAAATGGCGTTGCTAAATAGCTTTCGTTAAAAATCCTCGTAGCGTAACGTTGGTCATTCCTCGCTTTGCCTTCTCACTCGCTCTATCTTTCGATAAAACAGGAAAGGTGATAATTTAAAATTACGGTGTTCTCCCGCGAACAAATCCATCGATTTATCGCTTTTCTCTCTTTCGCTCTTTCCCTTTCTCTATTTTTTTTTTAATACAAATGATCCATCGCGAAACTCGAAAGATATGAATATACGATGCTAATGGAGACGTCAAGATTAGAATTCGAGTAAGACCGGTCGACGAGGTACCACGATACTGCTATTTTGTTCCGAGAATTTCAGCGGTGGCGCGTTGACTAACGCTATCGTGAAGCGGGCAAGCCATGACGATGGCCAATTACCGGGAGCAATTAACGCTCACGCTAATTGCCAGCAAAAATTACAATAAGTAATTAGTGTCCTTCGGTAGTCGTTTGTAATTAACTTACGCGCAGCTGCGTTTTTCCATTATGTATTTTATACCCTTTCCCGGCTTTGAGTTAAAGTCTGTCCGCGGTTGTACGCGACTATTCGTTGCTATTACCAATTCGTTGAAAGAAGACAAAGATGGAGAAAGAAAAATTACATTTTTGTACATTTTAAGTTTCCTTTTGAATAATAACATTTGATGTTCGCGGAAAGAGAGAGAGAGAACATTCTGAAATATCATTCAATAATATTTTTTATCACTTTATTTATACGTATGAAAGGTAACCAAGATGAAGGAGAAAGAGGAGGCGCTAGACAATGCAACGTGATATCTACGAACAAGCATGTACCGCAGGATTGTTGTGAGATGCATATACACATTTGTGTGTGTATATATATATATATATATATATATATATACACACGAACGCCTTCATATGAGCATAGATACGTCGCGCATTTCTTGCGAATAAACGCGACGTGCCAGAGAAGGATAAGGTTTATGACGTTCATTCGGTGAGCGCATCTATCTTATGTGCACTGTCCGTCAACAAAAGATAAGTCGTTTCACGTGACATCAACTCACGGGAAGGAGTCCCTATTGCATTGCTCGAGAGACGTTAACGGCCTCCTTCTCTTGCGCACACCGATATGAAAAATGCGAACTACGTATTCGTATGTCTATGTATATATATTTGGTTTAAAATGAAAAGATTAAGAAAAACGTCTTGATTCTTATGCGATACGTATAAAAATAATTATAAAATACTTATGTCTATTCCATTTGTGAATATTCTTAAAGTTCCTTCGATCGTTCTTTCTCTTTAAGAATCAAAGGTGGTCATCGCGAATAAACTCGCGCAAAAGTATTGGATTTCTTTTCCTCTTGAGGATCGTCCTTTGAATTTTTCTTCTTGTCAACGATACGTCTACAAAATGGATGCATTATTGTCGAGAGTAGGGTCAGAGGGAAAGGGAAAAGAATTGAGTAGGAGCACTCGGAAGAAAGCATAAAAGAAAAAAGGGACTCGGATCCATTCGTTTGTGGGGTCAACCGAATGGCCTTAAATCACCGCTGATTTCATCCTTGTCTGTCATACTATCGTACGATTTGCGAGACTCTCCCTCTATATCTTTCTTTCTTTCTTTCTTTTTTCTTCTCTCTCTCTCTCTCTCTCTTTCTCTATCTCTTTCTATTTCTCCCTGTGATATTGCGAGCTCCTAGTCTTCCGTCTTTTCCTACGTCGAGATATACCTCTACTATGCTTTTAATATAAGTGCGTCGAAACCGAGTCGTTTCCTCCTACTTACTTCTTTACCATATCGTTTCTATACATTTTCCTCGTTTCACGGAAACGATATTTCAACGTTTTCGACATTCAACCGCAAGCACTTCGACTTTCGATAAAAAAGCGAACTTCCGAATTTATCTCTAATATTTACGTATGTAAAAATCTTCTCACGAATCGTTAAAAAAGGAAGAGATAATTAAATATTTCAATGGATTCACAAGGGACTTATTAATTTGTAAAATTAACGAGAGAGAAAGAGATATATATATATATATATATATATATATATATATAATTCATCTATATATCTATGTGTATATATATATGTGTGTGTGTGTGTATATATATATATATCCTATTACGTATCTATACGTATGTTTGTTAGATGTCGATTACTGTGACAATATCAGCAAGTGATCGATATTCATTGAATAATCGGATATCCTAACGAACTGCATTGAAAGATTAACCAAATGACATCGTGTATCGTATAGAAATATCTATATTACTGTTACATATGCAATCCACACAGTTTAACATTGTCGTTGATAATGCTTAATAAAATGTATGAAGAACAAATGAAACACAGTTTTAATCAAAACATAGCAAGTTTTAAAGGATCGTAACTATAACTCAAGATACTTATTGTACGCATATTACTAATTATATTATTATGTTCTACTTCATATTATATAGACGTTCATTATGGGCAATTAGCGAGCAGGGTAATAACGAAATTAATCGCGATGCAACGTAATTGCATCCAATGCTGCTGCAGCTCGGAATCATATTACTTATCATAACCGCGTAGCGCCTAACACTCGCTTATCTCGAAAATGAACAATTTATTAATATATCCCGCGAATCATATCTTCGATTCGTTCTTTCCAAAGAAAAATATTTGCTCAGTTCTCGACCTTGTAAAAAAAAAAAAAAAAAGAAACAGATGAGAAAACAAAACAAAGAAGAAATATACGAAATGTTTTTACAAATGTTTCTAATTATCTCTTTTCAGTCCAGAAATGAGCCATATGCATTCGTGGAGTACGCGGATCACGCGTCAGCATCTGCAGCCCTTGGGGCTCTTCATCAAAGACATTTTCTAGACAAGGTAAGTTCTTCAAAAAAATTTTATATCTAAAATCGGATTATCGTACGCGATCGAATATATCAGGTAGATCCTCGTAAGTCATCCGCTCGATGTTACCACAAATGGTATAGTCAGTCTGGTTGCGTTTATCATCCTGCTGTCAGGAACCCTTCCTCTTTTACCATCTTGGCATATTCTGATGCCACGTAGAGTTAAAGTTCTCTCGTTGACGGTTGCCAGCCTTGTTCGTGGTTCGAAACGAACAAGAGGGATAGGAGTAAATCGAGGACGGTGAGAAAGGTTGTTTCAAAGGTAGGAGAGCGGCTGGTGGATAGGTATGTTGAAGTTGAAGGAAAGGTGGGCAAAGGTGGGATCCTGTTGGAATAGCTAATGCTCGAATATGTCATAGTTTGGTGGAATACGGTTAGAATTATACATGTTTCGATATATACGCTTGAGTTAGCTCATTCTCCTTTATCGTTCTCTCTTTACTCTCCCCTTTTCCTCTTCCTCCTTCTCTTTACGTTGCACGTTCACTCGCTTCATCGTACTCGGAGCTACCTGTACCTGAGCTTGTTCGGTTTCCGCGCAACCTCCTCTTCCTTGTCGCCCTTCCCGGTGCTCGTTCGGCCTCTATTTCATATACAAACCCCACCTACCTACCAGAATCACCACCACCATCAGCATCTACCGATTTACCGTGGCGTTCTCCGAGACATACCTATATCGTAGCCCGTAACGCGGAGAGTTACTCGGTTAGTTTAGATTCGCTCAAGCAAGTTTTGATGTCGTGCTCGCCTTCCCCCCAATCTCCTTCATCCGTTCTCCCCCTTTCCTCTTACAACTCTACGACGTAGCCTTCTACGGCTACCTCTCTCTTTCTCTTTCTCTCTCCCACTCTCACTCTCACTCTCTCTCTCTCTCTCTTTCTCTCTCTCTCTCTCTCTCTCTCTCTCTCTTTCTCTCACCCTCTCCCTGTTTCTATCTCACACATACACACAAGTACCTCTTCTAGCTCTCCTAGCTACCACCGACGACACATTACTAATGCCGAACTGGTCGTAATAGATTGGATGCCTGGAACTTGGATACGCCAACTAATGTGGCGGGCAACCCCTTTTCACTCGTCATCCCTCCTCCTACTTCTCTTTCACCTTGCAAAATCCTCCCTCCACTCTCGTCGACGTGCTGCTACCGCACCTTCTACACCACCACCATTACCACCACCACCACCGACGACGACAACAATGTTGCCGGGATTTCGGCTAGCTCTACAAAGGGATACCTCCAAGTACCGTTCATGGATCAAGCTCAGTATGTCTCTCTTGCGCTGACATTCTTGGGAACACTCTTGGATCATTGAACCCTTTAGCAAACTATAAGCTAACGTTAGTTACGGTCTTTTGGAGTGTCCCGAATCTAAATTCAGACGATGCTGATCGAATATTACGATGTATCGATTAATTTCTACATGAACGAACGAAGAAATACCAAAAGATATCACAAAGGTTATGATTTCTTTTTAAACCAGAAAAAGCATTCATTCCGCAATGCGGTTCTAAATGAACGACTGAACGTCGTGAATGGTATGGAAAGCGCTCAGGCATTTCGCTATGTAACGAGAGGAATTAACCCCCCAAGTTTAAGCGCGATACAGGTACAGGAGCTGACTTTACTTCACTTACCAACCGTTCGTCCTATACCAACGAAGCTCCTTATTCCGCTAGCAACAGCAGTAGCAATAGCAATAGCAGCAACAGCAGCTCTACCACCACTATCATCAACCCCTTTCCTCATCTTCTCAGCCGCTATAGTCTCTGCCTCCTTCTCCCTACCTCCCTCTCCCTCTCTCTCTCTCTCTCTCTCTCTCTCTCTCTCTCTCTCTCTCTCTCTCTCTCTCTCTCTCTCTCTCTAGTACTCGTTAGCTCGAATTATACTTGCTCGTGACTTCGCGGCAAACGGTATACCCGACGCGATCGTGCGTGGTAAGTAACTCGCGCTCAAGATTATTAATACGACCGCAGTGCGCCTCGATTCTCTTCTCCGTTTCTCGATTTACCTTCGCCATTAGCAACGACCTGTCATCACTTGGACGGGCCGCATCGTTTCTGTACGAATAAATCACCAACTATGTTTACTTTTCATAGATACGTTAATAACAATATAATTATCTAATGTTGTACTACGTTCTTAGTGTGTCACCTTCGCTGTTAATTTATTTATTTTCATTATTTACCAATGTACGGCGATCGTTTCTTTGTTTCGAGTTTATGTATAGATAAAGAAAACTGTATAAATTACTAATATCGGATATTTTCGAAAGATAAAAATGATTTTATTAAAGTTTATAGACTCTGATACGGAGTCAATTAGCTCAAGAATATCTTTGTAATTTACGATAATAAAGATGCTTTAAAACGAAAGTAATATCGATTTTCTAGGACTTACCGGATGGAAGTAGCTGCGTGCGGAGACCCTTATCTCTTTTTCGATTTTATAAAATGTACACAAGTACTTCTTATATATCGAAGAAAATAATACGAGGAGAGGAGAGAGAAGCTATTCCCCTTGCCATCACGCTGGATTCCTTCCGACTCGATACAAGTTTCGACACGTTTCTAGTTTTTCTCGAATGCCTAGATGTTATCGAGCCGAGCTACTATTGCGGAATAAAGAGCGTGCCGAACTGTAGGTCGGTCAAAGGCGCTCGAAGCTTTGTTTTGTTTACGTTTCTCCCGTATCACCTGTAGCTACAAACAAAAATGTTAACGAAGTCTCGATTTTAAATATATTTTCAAACTAATGATATATAAGAAAGGAATTAGATTTTTTTTATTTGTTAAGTACACTCGATAAGCACATACAAATATATATAATATATATATATATCTTTTATTTTACACATATTTATTTTTCTTTTTTAATTAAAATCGACAATATCAAAAATGACATATGTAGAATAAAGAAATATTTTACAATGATCGGAGAAACGTTTCGTCCCGCATATCGGCGAATCAAGATACGTAAATTTTCAAAGAGGTCAGTAGTTCGAGCATACCTATCAACCGATGTGTCATCAGCGATAACTACGACCGTTTCGCATACTGCGATCGTCCGCTCGGATTGGGATTAAACGGCATCCAGATGGATTAGCAATTCCATTTCGAGATTCATGGCGACGGTAAGAAAGGGCTGTCCCCGTTTGCTCCGTATTCCATCGCTGTTTATAGATGCAACGATGATGCACTCTCCTTTCATGCATATACGGAATCGGTTGACAGTTCGTGCCAATCTCACGATAGGAAGTGCTCGATAACCGCGAATGGCAACCAACCCAAGCCCTTTCTCAGCCCTTTCCTAGTCCTTTCCCAGCCCTTTCGCTGTTCATGTTTGGAAGGTGCTGCTTTGGAAAGCTCGAACGCGTTGAAAAGAGGGTCGTTAATAACCCCCTACCCTCTCGCACTCCCTTTCTCTCTCTCTCTCTTTCGTTCTTCTCTATCGTAGACCGTCTGGCTGATAAAAAGCCCGGCAAATCAAATTTCGCGTCCGATGAAAGAAACAATCCGGCGTCGAGTAAAAGCTGTAGCCGCCGACCGAAAGAGCCGAGTAAAAGGCAGGAAAAGGGATGGAGATTTCGACCGACTGGAGGATAACGAGGTTACCAGGGATGGCTTAGATTCAATCTCCATTGGTGACGCCATCGGAAAGTCTATTCGGAAGTCTCCTTTTTCGCGGCTGTTACTCCGAGAGAAAGAGAGAAAGAGAGAAAGAGAGAAAGGGGAAAAGAGAGAAAGAAGCGAATCCAAAATCTGTCTTTTTCGCCGTTCTTAAATCGTACCTTCTACGAGGCGTCGTTTCTCTCGTCGAAACTCGTAGTCGTATTAATGCGAGGCAACACCGTGAAATTACCTACATCCGCGGTACTTCGCGTCTTACCTCGCTCCTTTCTCTCTCTCTCTTCCTTTATATATATATATATATATCGTATCTTCTCTTTGTCTAGACGTACATCCAAGTCTCTTCTCTCGATTCTCTAGTGCCGTAACACTACGTACCTACTACAACTTTGTTCTCATCCAAATCGATCCTACGAAGTTTCTGCCGAGTTTTGGACGTTAATACGATTCGTCGTTTTTCCTTCTCCGCGGGAAATTCGTTCCGCTATGAAAACATTCGTTTTAAGGATTCGCCAGGAGGAACGGGTTTTGATTCGACGCATGGACGTTGAGGAGGACACGCTCGAAGAAGTTCGACGATAGGAAACGTCATACGTAGAAATGTATCGGGACTGGTAGATACTTTTTCTCTGAAGGAAAGAGGAGAGATACGTCAACTATGAATATCGGAAAAGGAAAAGATACGATTCGTAGAAACGGAAATCAGTTGGGAGCACCAAGTTACGATTGAGATTTAAGTTATTGACAAGCTACTTTGGCGTACCTCCGCCAAGATCTGCCGAGTTTATCCCCGAGGCCGCTGCCTTCTGATTTCCCTGAGGACTGCACCCTTGAGAAACCATTCTTTTGCCCACAATGACTCACTGCACTCATAGCTCTTCATCTCCATTGCCAACCTCTTTCGTTTGTCGCCGGCTTAGGTGTACTTAGGTTCCATACCATCAACGAAATAATCGCTTCTCTTAATCGTTATCGATTCGATCGATATCATCCATTTTACTTGCAAAAATAAAAAAAAAATGTCTAGTTCAGAAGGAAAAAGAAACGTGAAAAAAATGTCTAACAGCCTCGACCTGATCATCGACGTAATTAAACTCTCGTGTAATAATTTAAGACGATGATCGTTCGATTCGTTGAGCAAACTTTCAACGACGGACACAATTACGATGGTAATAATCACGATAATGAGGTCACGAACCACTATTGCCTGGAGTAATGACGTCGAAATTGGTACGTCCTCGGAGTCAGCCTGCCTATTTAATAAAAGAGGACTTGAGAGAAAGAGAGAGAGAGACATAGAGAGCGTGCGAGAGAGAGAGAGAGAGAGAAAGGGAGAGATAGAGAGAGCGAGCGAGAAAGAGGAAATGTCGCTTATAGCCGAATATCACGCAAATACTTTGATTCACATTGTAAATATTAGCTGCTCCTTCAAGAGGGAGTCGAAGTAGAAGCTCTTGGAATCAAGGAGCACGCTGGTAATCGTCCACGGAAGGAGAAATCGATCGTGTTTTATCTGAATATCAAGGCCATACTTCTTGTCTTCCAGTCTCTCCTCTTTTTCTCCTCTTATCCCTTATCTTCTTCTTCAAACTCCCGAACGGTCACCCTCATCGCAAAAGTCTTATTCAAATGAGATCCATTAAATCAAATTTAACTCTCTCGAACAATAGATCAAGCTGTGTTTTCCCTTAACTTTTCACCAACCAACGATTGTTGTTCCTTCCAAGTAATTTGTTCTCCGTTAAAAGCAAAGAGAAACGCTACGATCGATAACCGTTTTCGACGCGTAAACGTAAAAAGAGCAAAGCCTTGTACGTTTCTAGGGTCGTGCTTCGATATAAAAGGAGGTGCAATTTTCACGTTATATTTATGCAGCATGCAATCGTCTGAACGTTAATAGCGTGCTCCTCTCTCTCTCTCTCTCTCTCTCTCTCTCGCTTATTTTTTTTCTTCTCTCTTTCTCTCTCTCTCTCTTTCTCTCTCTCTCTCTCTCTCTCTCTCTCTCTCTCTCTCTCTCTCTCTCTCTTCTACAAAGTACGTCGAGTCAACAATAATGACACGAGAAGCTGAAAGCACAGGTCTGCTAGCCGATCGGATTTCGCGATTACCGGAGCAACAGTCGGGAGTCCTTTCGAGCCGTTTGGCGTTTCATCGTTTTTCGGAGGACTATCTGAAACTACTCTGTTGGAGAATGGCCGAACCAACAAACGAACGAACGAACGAACGAACGAACGAACGAACGAACGAACGAACGAATGAACGAACGAACGATGGTCACCGGCACGAACGGTGGACATTTCACCCCTTTTCCTCGCCCGCCACACGACACATAGTATATTTTATCGCATTACTGGCATTGTTGCATCAGCCCCCACCTTCTACCCTCTTTCTTTCTCTCTTTCTCTCTCCTTCTCTCTCTCTCTCTCTCTCTCTCTCTCTCTCTCGCTCTTTCTCTCTTTCTCTTTACTCTGCAGTCAAGCGTGGACTACGCGCTCTCACCCCTTCGTACCAGCTTCCCTTTCGTACCGACACCGAACACCATTCCACGAGGATTAAATATTGACTGCGATTCTGATTTATAGTAATTGCCGGAGAGTGGAAGGAGAGGAAATGTGGGAGTGAGAGTGAGTGGTTAGGAGAGAGTGAGAGGGAAAGAGAGAGAAAGAGGGAGAGAGTGATCGAAACGAACGAGAGAAACAGGATGGGTTTCGATGTTGTGGCAGGAGTGAGAACCGGAGAAGTACGAGACGGAAGAGGAGATGGAAGAGGAGAAAGAGGTGGAAGAGGGGGAGGAAGAGATGGAGGAGAAGGAGGAAGAGATGGAGGAGGAGGAAGAGGAGGAGGATGGTTGGATAGATGGAGAGAAAAGCAATTCCCGCGGCGTTTTCGCTCGCTGACAGATGCATTTGCCAAAGTGTTGCGGACGTTTCTGGCTCGCACCACGTCCTCGCGCAACCTCGCGTTATGACCGTGGATTTTTATTTAACTCGGCCGACATGTCGAGTCACGCTCGCGATTTTCTAAAAACTTGAAATCGTCTCACGAATGCGGCATGTAGATTCTCGAATAATACCACTTTTCTTTTCTCTGTGGTGTACTAAAACAGAATCTGATTTTCATTTTCTTATTGTATACTCGTTATAAAGTAATAAATAATTTTGTTAAAAAGCACAAAAATACTTGAATGTATTTTTAACACACCAACGCCTCCTTCCAATCGAATTGTTCGTAATCGCTGCCAATTAAAAGTATAAACGATGAGTTTGTAGGTTCGAGGAGAGAACATTCCTAAGAAAGAAAATGCAACGAGTAAAAGGGACCGAGTTGATGGAGTTAGTGGCGTAGGACGAAGAAGAAGAAGGAAGAGGAAGGGGGAGGGAATTGAAATAGGGGATGGGGTGAAACTGGTCACCAGCTACCGAGAACGGTGATTTACCGAGGGAGCAGCAGGCGGCGCCCGATTATTTTTGGTTTTAGTCGTGGCGCCCATTATTTTTGGTCTCCCGCTTGCCGCAACTTGGACTCTACCCGGCCAGAAATTTAGTGTGACCGAGTTCAAGTGCACAAAAAGCCCCGACGCCGGCCACGCAGAGCTTCTCTTGCCGATGATAACCGTCTACGATGCTCCGATAGCCAAGATTTCTCGTTTTCGTGCGTTTCCTTAATCTTACGTTCTTTCTAATCTCTTTCTTCCCTTTTTCATTGTCTTAATAAAGATAGGAAATTCCTCCGGGTTCTCGTCGTAATTGATTAAAAAAATTTTAACGTTGTGAACACATATATCCCATTCGAGATACCAAAAATATTGAAATGTTGAATGAGATGTAAATTAAAATTATTTGTCACGCAGCTCGATCGCGTAGATCAACGTATTTTCAAATGATCGAATCGATTTATTCGATCGCCGTACCATCCTATCTATTTCTCTTATCGGCTGGCTTGCAAAAATAATAATTTAAGATAGGAAGGCATACAGGCTTAGAGTCGATGCTCGGAAAGACTCATAACTTATGGGGTTGAACGGTGGACGAACATCGGTCTTGGAGGATAGAGAAAGAGACTCGAAGGAACTTCGAGAAAAATGAAATAAATGATGGAGGATCGGGCCGGCAGCCGGAGCGACTCAGCGAATGGTGCTGCCGGCTCAGGGACGTCAGGCGTTTTTATTAATTCCTCTCAGATACAATTAGTTGGTCTATTCGTCAGACGCGTTTCATTAAGTCTCCCTTCTACTATCGGCCTTTCGCGAACTCTTCACCCCTTTTTCTCAGGCTGCTTGTCTCCTACATCTTGCCTCCCTTACGAAGAAAGAAATGATTTTTCGGACAAAACGTATCTCACGCTTCCCTCCTATTAACACGTTCATTGTATGATACATTTCTTCGCTTCTTTACCGTCTGCGTTCTTCTTTTCTTATCTTTTTTATTAACGAAAGAGATTGTCTTCGAAAATGAACAATAACATTACTTCTAACACGGAAGAAAGAACTCTAGTACCTTTTTATACAATCGTAATGTGAAAAGAACGACACGGTAGGACGGATTATTTTTTCTCTCGCACATAAACGGACGGAAATTTTTTATTCAATCGTCGACACAAGTATTATACTTCGCAACGTAACGTAACGTAACATAACATAACGCAATGCAATGCAACGCAACGCTATGCGACGCGATGCGACGCGACGCGATGCGATGCGATGCGATGCGATGCGATGCGATGCGATACGACACGCGACGCGTTCTTCCTCGAGGGTGTGGGAAAATCGAAATCCATTACGGAAATAATAGACGATTTTGTAGCGGGGGTGAAGAGATACGTTTTTGCGAGCTTTGCAGATTGCCAGGCATTGCCAGGTGACCGTTTAGCTCGCGGCGCTGAGAATTACGTGCGCCTCGACTCGTTCGATTTAAATTATCAGCTGCCTCGTGGCACGACGAGCGAAATTCTATCGTGTCGGCGAGCGAAAAGAGAGCGAGAGTGGGAGAGAAACAGGAATGAAGAGAGAGAGAGAGAGAGAGAGAGAGAGAGATAGAGAAGGAGAGAGAAGATGAGTAGGATCGGATAAAACGGAGGAAAAAGAAGATGGGAACTGGGAGGATCGTCGATACCAGCTGCAGGATTTTAATGGTCAGGAAGATTTCGTGTATTTGATCGGCCGATCGCTAGCACGGCTAATGTTCCTTGTCTTCCGTCTATTTCGAGATTTCATCGCGTACTTTACGCTCGAGCAGTGACAAATTTTTCCGAAATATCCCATCGCATTTACATCGCATTAGCATTTTTGGGAAAGGAAACGAAGAATTGCATTGTTAACATAGTCAATGTCTCGGGTATTAACGATTAAGGACCGTAGCCAAGAAGATATCTATTCCAAGTCGCACGAGTTCATGCAAAATATAATGGAAGAATTATTGAATGTACGACGGACGTTTCTTTTCTTTCTTCTTTTCTCTCTTTGTCTCTCTCTCTCTCTTTCTCTCTTTCTTTCTCTTTTTCCTTTTCTCTACACCTGCGACTCTCAAGCGGTATAATTTGCTGGGAATCCGTTAGCTTATATCGAAGTTCTTCCTAACTCGGTCATCTAAATCGTTCTACGGGCGATCACGGGGGTCGTAACTTACTGTACGACTGACGAAGTAGTTAATGGCTGTGCAGTAGGGAATGGACAGCGGCCGGTAGGAACAGAGTCGATCGGCTAGACACGGACAATGTGTAGGTAGGAGAAGATTGAGAGGGAAAAGGATACAGATAGACAGAGAGAAAGAGAGAGGGAGGAAGATAGAGAAGGAGAGAGGGAGAGAGAGAGAGAGAGAGACGAGACGAGAGAAAGAGATATAGAGAAAGGCACCGAAAGGTTGAGGGAGCGAGAGATAAAGTAAAACTGCGAGACTGGCTGGAACTGGAAACGAAGCGGAACCGCGCGTGTTACGTGAGGCCAGAGAGAAAAAGAGACAGAGATAGAAAGAGAACGAGATCGAAGAAGGGAGTAAAAGAGAGAGACAAAGAATGAGAGGGAGGGCAGATGGCAGATGCACGTTGGTCTCTAATGGAAATTAAATAAAACGAGAATCGAATGAACTGTAACCAAAATTGTGTTCGCCTGATGGAAAACAAAGAGCCGAGAGAGAGAGAGGGAGAGAGAGAGAAAGAAAGAGATAGTTCGAAACGAGTGGTGAGATGAAAAGGAGGAGAGAGGAGAGAAATACAAGGAGTGTCTCGTAGGAGGTACGAGCTTGTGAGGATAAGTCTACTACGTGTGGTTCGGGGAGAGGAGAAGAAAAGAGAAAAGAAGAAAAGGAAAAGAGAAGAGAGAGAGAGAGAGAGAGAGGCAGCTACCCTGCCAACCGGAGAAATACGTATCCAGTTAGTTTTACACCGTGCCTCCAATTGATTCGAAATCGATTGTCGTTCGAGCGATTTTCAATTGATCGATTAGGGGGTGGGTGCTCGCTCGAAAAGGACGCATCGACCCTCCGTCCTCGCATAGAGAACCCTGCCGGAGGACTTACTTTAAGCCCACGCCAATTGCATCTCGTTTTTTACGCTCGCTTCTTTCCACGTACCTTCCTCTTTCTCTCTCTTTCTTTCTATGTTTTCTCTTTCTCTCTTTTCTTCTTCTCGCTCGAGTTCATCTTCCAGATTCAAGTCCCTTTGCTTTTTCCCTCTTTCTTCTTTTACTTCCTCGACGACGTTACGATCGTTTCGTTCGAGTCGTGTACAATTCTCATAAAAATAGCAACCCCTTTTCACGTAGCTCTCTCGTTAGGCACACAAAGCCACGTTATCGCGAGCGTTATAAATAATTGTTAAAGATAATGGCATCGTTCGCGAATGCCGGGACAATTATCTCGTAATTACGCAGCCTTGCCGTGCAGGCGGTGCACCTTTCAAAACTTTTTTCTCAAGCTTTTATATTTCTCTCGTGAACACGCGGCTCTTGCTACGGATCGAAGCAAACTTTCCTGATCGATAAACAGCCAGTAGATGTTGCCCGTCTGCGCTCGACTCGCGCACTGTAGGAAGACGAAGGCGGAGTACGCGGAAAGGGGTTGAATCGTATAAGGGAAGGAGGTTGTTTATTACGGACAGTGCAACAGGAAACGTTGGACGAGCCGGCAGTCGTTCTCATCATTAAACGGCTTCGTCCGGTCTGTTGCTATCCATGTTAATTAAATCGATCAATGTGTATACCTATATGTACCTGTATATATGTATTCATATAATGTACTATATCCATATATAGACAATACGAGTTATATCAATCCATTTATATATCAAACCATTACAAACTATAACGATCACGTATGACTGGTTATCTCAAGGAATCGCGAGTCAGGACACCCGAAAGTTCGCTTCGATGAACAATAAACGATTAATCTATCCTTCGATATCGGAAACCCAAACGTCTTAGATCTTGTGCCATTCGTTTGTAATTGTTCGACGTTTCATTATTCCTGAAAATCGATATCTTTTCTTGAAATTAATATAAAAGAGATTCAAACGTAAGAATAAAAATAATATAAAAGCGAAATGATATCTATTCTCTATTGGAATGTATCCCTTTGTGATATGAGATGGATACTAATATTGAGAACTTAACTCTTGAAATTGTGAAAAGGATAAAGGATCGATTGGACAATTAACAATGGTAAAAAGACATTTAACGAGCTAGTAATCTAAGGAAAACGGGTAGCGTGCGCACACACACACACACACACACACATACATTCTTAGACAGAATTTTCGACGATAAACGTAAAGTAGTGCCGGTACTCACAGTCTTATAAGACAACTCGCCAAGAACAAAAGACAAAGGCACGGAAAAGGGAGAAATAGAGAAAGGTTGATGGTGATGATGATGGTGGTGGTGGTGGTGGTGGTGGTGGTGGTGGTAGTGGTGGTGATGGCAATGGCGAAGCCGACAACGAAACGAAGGGACTTGGCGGAGGCCGGAAATAATGAAAGGGTGTTTATCCAGAATTAGGTCCTCACTGGTAGAGCAACCCCCGTAGTACCCCCATAGTCCATCGTTCGCTCATTCAGACAAATTAGCCCGGCAGCGATCCTTTGTAGTTTCGCGATTCAAAGCGCGTGTTACTTTCTCCGCTCGCATTCGTGTTGGCAGAGCTCTTCAACACTTCATTTGGACAGACCTCGGTGTTTCGCCAAAAGAATATAAAGGACAGCCCCTCGACACCCCTTCGTTTTCTTTCTCTTTTTCTCCCTCTTTCTCTTCTATCGAACGTAGAAGAGAACAGTGAACTATCTCTTTCTTTATTTCTTTTTCCCTCTCTCGTACGTTAGACTATCCATGTCGAATCACCGTCCTTCGTAAACGATCGCCATTTAGTAGTATCTCATTGTGAGTGAGAAATAAAATAGGACAGTGAACGTTCCACAAAATTTTACTGAAACGAGTCGAATTATTTTTGGGATTGGATTATTAATTAAAAAATATATTTATTTAGCAAATAGAAAATATCTCCTTAGGACATATATACCTATTAGATTTCTCTCTCTTTCTCTCTCTCTCTCTCTCTCTCTCTCTCTCTCTCTCTCTACGTTCCACCGTTTTCCTCTTCGTTCTTTTTTCGTTGCCACCAACAGTACATTATCGTCGTGCCTGTAACGAGGATGAAACTGGAGGCTGATAAACGAGGATGCTCGTATTGTGCCAGCTGCGAGAGGAAAAACAGATGGTGGGATGAAACGATAGACAGCTTCTACGGAATGAGGGAGAAAGAGGGAAGAAGGGAAAGGAAGGAAAAGAGCTGAAGAGGGCTGTAAAAGCCGGCCGGAGGATAAGAGAAATTGGAGAACAGAAGCTAGGAGGTAACGCAATGAGGAAAAAAGAACGAGAGAAAGAGAAAAAGAATGAGAGAAAGAGAGATAGACGTTAAAGATAAAACCGTAAGGATCTACCTGGTATGTCCGTCGTATTTATTCGGTGCCGGCTGAATTTTGAAAGGAACGGGATATTTCAAACGGAAGAGAATCGGCAGACGATAAATTCGACGAGTCGTAGAACGAAACGTGCCTCGCGTCGTTATCGTCCGGTAGTGCCGGTTAGCTTTTATCATCGGCAATGTCAGGATTTATACGCCTCTTGATATATGCCAAAATGTGGTAGCGAAATGGACTTTACACATGACCGATATTCGAATCAGCCCGCAGAACGAATAATTTGGGAGAAAAAAAAGGCTAGTAAATTCGATGGGAAAACGATCATCGCGTTCACGAAAATTAATTCACTTTCCGAAAAGCACGTAGGTCGAAGCGCGTTGTTTTGCGCGATAGGTAGGTAGTGCTACTACAGCCGCGTACAACAAAGTTTCGCTCGTCGCAATTACGAGAGAGAGTGAGAGAGCGCGAGAGAGAGAGAGAGAGAGAGAGAGAGAGAGAGAGAGAATAAGTGAAATCTCGGCTTCGCTCGTAGTTACGCGAGGGATTGGAAGTGTAATTACAGTTTGCACATTTCCTAAGTCGCATATCGCGTTCGGTCATGGTTTCGAGATCAGTGACTTGCTTTTTTTATCTTACTCACCGAGAACAAATTGCACGAACGAAAAAACTACACTTCTCGAAGATCACTCGCGTTTTCGTTTTCTCGGTGTCTTCTCTGAAAAATTCGTTTCGTTCTTCTCTTTAAAGACGGTTACGCGTGTTATTTGGCGTAGTGCCGAGTGCTGAGGAAATTCCTAAATAGATCCGTAAATAACATAAAGCGTAGAGAGCCAGCTTGATACCAGCGAATGGCTCGCGGTGATCCATTAATCTCGGGAATTAAAAGAAAATTAATTATGGTCGTTGCAACTTGAGTGGGCTCTCGTGATGGACGATGAGAAAAACGCTTGGATGGCAAGCCAACGAGAAAGAACCTGAGAGATACGAGAAAAGGATAAAGCTCGAGTAAACAGATATTACCTATCTACCCTTTTGCATTTCAAGAGACCTAAACGTAGTTTTCATACTTTATTCGACCTACTTTAACGTTGAAGAAAGGCTTATCTAAACGATGCATCACGTTTGCCTTGTAATAACGAACAAGATACAACAAAAATTAATCTTGCAGCGAGTATAACGATTTATAAGCCACATAAATAACGGAAGATTAACAAATGTGCTTGGAACATAAGATCGTTTGAAATATTTTTCAGTCAACACCGTTTCAAGAAGGATCGAAATTTCGCGCGTATTCGAATCGACGTAACGAATAGAACGAACACGAATCTATTCGGGAAGGCAAGGCATCTCTCTTCCGTTCATCCCTGCCACCCTCTTTCTAGCTTCGTCGGGACAAGTTAAATATTCAGTGGCGGCGGGTTAAGGATTCAGGAAGGGTGCGTCCCTCCCCCCGATGTCGCTCGACTCGCGCGCCACGTCCTGTATAAAGGAACACGAAAATCCGTTCGCCGTGAATTACAGCGATGGGCCGTCCCATTTGTTATCCAAGCCACCCCTGATTCCCGGTAATTAACTATCAATTCGTTGGATCGAGATTCGGACCGATAATGTCCTCGTGCGAGAAGGTCTCGCCCTTCAAACCAATCGGTTTCTCCTTCCCTCCTTCCGACGATTTCTTTTTCTCGATTTCATGGATTCCTCCAAGTTCATTGTTTATCGTTCCGTAATAAATAAAGAAGATAATCGTTCTCTCGACAGGAAATTTTTTCATCCTCTCTATCGAAGCGCTTCGCTTAACAAGAGCGATTATTTGTCGGACGTAAATAATGAAATCATCGAGAGAACGTATATATCGGAAAATTGAGATGTATTGTGGTCTACTGAGCGTAATATGCAATATTTACTTTCGTGTTACGAATTTACTACATGGTTCTATAATCGATCGATCGATCGAGATTTGAAAGCGAATTCGATAGCGGAAGAATTTTTTATTTAATCGAAAATATTATTTAACGAATCGAGTGGATAAATGAATGCGAACTAACATGAAAGTATAAATTCTTCCTTTTTTATTCAATTTGAAAAAAATTCTAAATATTCGTATATTACATTGAATTCTTTCATTGTATTTATTGAAAGCTCGAGTTAATTGAGGTGACTGAACAATCCAAAAACAAATATAAGACAAAGACTAATACATATATGAATTTTTTTAGAAACAATACTTCTGCATGTTTGAGAAAGTTCTTATTAACTTATTTGCATCCATAAGCGAAATAATACGCATACTACGATTGTCAATAATCACCAGCCGCGGAATATTCCGTTCGCGACGTTGTTCACTTATCACAAACCGCGGAATATTCCGTTCTCGACAATATTCTCCTATTGCCGTAAAATATTTCGTGAGTGTCTTATGAGAAGTATAGGAGGATTTCGAGGCTTAAAGTTTTCATTGTTTTTCAGGTCTTTTTAATCGCTGTTAAGATAATAAGTATTTTTTATATAAATACAAATTTTTTAAATAACTTAATTTTATTATTATTAATAATGAATGACGAACATTTCTTTGATTCGTAGTCCAGCGTGGAAATAAAATTATATTTGTTTCTTATTTAATTATAATGGAAATTATAGTATTAATCATAATGATGATTATAGTCAGAAGTATCGTAGAACGTATTGAGGGCACATGAAATTCTCTAGTTAGCCACGCCCTATAAAGATCGTACCACCCCCTACAAAATTAGTCCCGCCCCCTGCAAAGTTAGGCCCCCGAAAATTGAAGCTTATTTTTTTAAACTCAGTCAGTTTAAACCCGCAAAGTTGACTTTATCTCTCCAAAATTAACTTCGCCCCCTGTCTAGTTAGCCCCGTTCCCTGTTTAATTAGTCCTGCCTCTTACTAATTAGTCCTGCCTCTTCAAGGCTAACTCTGTCCCTAAAAAGTTGGCCCCGGTCCCTAAATTTGTTTTTCACCCTCTTCAAAGTTACCTTTGCCCCCTATTTAGTCAACTTTGTTCCATGTATAATTAGTCCTCTCTCTCTACACAAGTAGCCCCATCCCCTACAAAGTTGTCTCCACCCCCTACAAATATAACTCCACCTCTACCAGATTATCCCCGCCCCCTCCAAATTGAAATTGCAAAAAATCGAAACCGCATTCGTCTTTTTCAACTCAGTGATAGCAGCGATAATGATCAGTATAATAGCGTAAATGGAGGTTTCGTTAGAAAACAAAAAAATCGTGCACCAAAAATACGTAATTTTTCTGCCATAAGTAATACAACTAGAGAATGTATGTTCAGATAAATTTCTTACAATTACCGTTATGTATAGATCATTTTAAAGACTTTCACATTAATTAGAAAAATCGACAAACTATTTCTGTTGATTCATTGTACAAATGTATAATATTATCTTTTATTTAATCATTAGACGTAACTCTTAAGATAATAATAAAAAAAAAGACAAGAACTATTGTTGTGCGATAATGCGTAATAATAGGGGTCGACTGTCAATTGAACGTCTCGGATGAATTTGTCGGCTGCATTTATCACAGTCGGTGGAATGGACAAGACAGTGCGAAGCTACCACTGCCACATTATTTTTTCTCTTCCTCGAATATTTATCTCTATCCAAAAACTGAAAGAGGAAAAAAGAGAAAGGGTTGGTAGTAAGTGGATCGTAGGGTAGAAGGGTATCAGCCGCTTATTAAAAAAGAACCCTTTAGTTGGAGACAGGCGTCTTTGTTCTTTCCGTCTTCTTTCCGTGAGAATAAGCGATCATTAAGAACCGCCGTTTCAAATGGAATCAAAGGCGCGAAATTTAAATAGTCTGCGTCTTTTTTTTCTATAACTTGAAAAAACTGAAACCTTTTAAAAGTTGGTCGATTTGTCTTAGAAACGTTCTTCTCTATCGAATAGTACTCGAATAAAACTATAGGGACGTTTCACGCACCGAACGCTTACAGGAAGTCTCTAGAGGATCGAGTCATAACGAAGGACGTACGAAAGGAAGATCGTGGAATGAGAAAGAGGGGGAAGAGGAAGGTGATAGGTGGATAAGGTCGCACAAGCGTCTCTTGATGTCTTGGCTAGTCCGAAGAAGCCATTATCCGGGCGGCCGAACGGCGAACCGTGCTTAGCTCGGAGCCGTTCTTCGGTGACCTCGATGGCTTTTCCTCCCGAAGCTTCCACGTGTAGGTTAATCCCAAAGGGCCTCTTGGTACTGTGGCGACGTTACCGAGAGAGGTGGGGAGAGACAGTCTAGAGAAGACAAGGTGGTTGGTAGGTGTATCCCGCGAAGTGGGTATCTATTAAGGAAGAGGTAAAGGATAAGGGGTGAGAGGATAGGAGCGAGCGGTTCCTTCTAAAACTTGTAGCTACTCGCAAGGAAGGAACTTTGTGTGAAATGCGCCTTGAGCACATCCTGCCGCGTCTGCTTCATCCTGTCTTCCATATTAACGCTCCTTCCTTCATCTTCCTTATTCTCATGCCAACTTTCTTCCTCCTGAGAACGCGAGAAGCTCGCCGGATTCTCTTCTTCTTCTCTCTCTCTCTCTCTCTTTCTTCTTCTTTCTTACGGATTTCTTGATTCCTCGTTAAAATCTTTGAGTTATTATCTCCAAGAGAAGTTACGAACAGTCCTGAATCTATGTTTCAAATATAACGCGTAAGATTTGAATAATCGATTAAGAATAGTAGTTACTACGAAAGAGTAAACTTGAACATCTCTCACACGAAAAAGATATCGGAGTTTGTACGAAATACCAGTGTACCATTCTACCGAATGTCTCTCGTATTAATATTTGAAAATGGACTGGCTTTACTACTGGTCCGCCTAACGTTATTAAACTCCTCGTTGAGGAACAAAGAACGGTCTCGGTTGATCCTCGTCACTAGTTCGTCGACTTTTCACGAAACAATGGTTTGCGTACCCCACTGTACGTTTAATTCAATTAAGAAGCCAGAATTTCTCCGTGAATTACGTATGCCGGCCGCGAAGTGCAACCGGTTGGACAGAAGCCTAATTTCTCGACCATTCTCTGGCCAGTGGTTAGCTCGTTTCCGCCTACGACTGCGAAGAGATCGAGGACGGACGAGCGATGTTTGTCGAAATCAAGCAATCAACCCTACAGAGAGAGCTATACAGAAAGCGTAGAGAGAGAAAGAGAGAAAGAGAGACGGAGAATAGAGAAATTATTTCTGGCAGTGCTCGTAAAAATTAAACTGTCCACTCTCTCTCTGGTCAGCCATAGCAGCTTGTTCCCCTTTTTTCTCTTTTACTCCCCTCACCTACCAGTTCTCGAGATAGAGTCGAGGCCAAGAGAAAAGTCCAGAACCACTTTGCTCCAGCGAGTTATCCGACAGTTTGTGTCCCCGATGCAATAATGGTTCATTTTGGTTGCACGTACAATCGTGGTCTTTTGTTATCCTCTTGCCTATCCTTTTCCGTATCCTACCATTTACCATCTTCTATTTCTCTCTCTCTCTCTCTCTCTTTCTCCTTTCTCCTCTCTTTATATTTATATATCTTTATGAGTAATTAATATTTCTATTTGAAATTATTTTTAAGTAGTAGATACAAGACGATAATTAGTCGGATAATTAGATAAATGAAAGTAGCTTCAGTTCTTTATAAATTTAAGATCGTAAGAAATTAAGAAACTATAAATTAGTTTTTAATGAGCAAATTCTAAGGGAATATCACTCTGTAACGAGGTTGGTGCTAGTAAATATTCCGACATTGAAACGTGAAACATTCTATAAACGGAACTGCGAAAACTATGGGAGAGGATGTGATAGCTTATCTTACCTTACGAAAGACGCGAACATTTACAATTCTACGGAAGATCATTTACGTGGTTCCCTTTTTCTTAGACGATCTTCTCGTGACGTTTTAATCGACTCGTTGAAGGAAAAACGAAAAAGAAAATGAAAAACTGAAACTTTGAAATGTTCACAAAAGAGAGATCGGGAGTATCGCGATTGAATTTTCCGACAAACTTTCGACGTGCCCTCCTGAGAATATGAAGAAAGAGAGTGAGTGTTCGAGCTACGTCTCACGAAGAGCTTTAAGCGATACGCGTGACAGTTTCACGAGGTTCCGACGAAGAATATCTACTCTCTCTCTCTTTCTCTCTGTCCCTCTCTCTCACACTCTTGACTTTACTAAAAAGATTAATGCAGGCCGAGCTTTATTGTCTTGCGTAGTTAAATTATAAGAAAAAATTTATGTTCACTCTCGCGGGATCGCTCTAGGCGATGTTTATTGCCTCATAAATAATAAAGCAAAATTTGAAACGTCCGAGGCAGCACTCTTAACCTCCTAGTGCAATTAAGATAAAGACTTCGTTGGAAGAATTTAAATCGTTGAAGTACGTAGGTAATAGTAGATGCGTTCGTGTAAGTTCGAAGCGAATTATACGCAAATACGGGCTCATCGTAAATCTCGACGTTTCCCTATCAATAGAGTAAGCGTAGTACGTATCTGTGAGAGTGTAAAAAAGTGAGGAAAAGACAAAAAGCTTTGTGAGGCGAGTATTTATCTTTCGTCTCGCTAATTCGCAGCTTTAACTGGAGTTCCACGTGCATCCTGCCAAATTGCCCCGCGACTTTTCCGTCCGCATTTCGACGCTGCAAATTGTGAGTAAACACACGCGATACTCCTTTTTTTCTCCTACTCTCTTTCCCCATCTGTTTCCTACCATGCATCTTTCTTTTTTAACCGAAGCACCGATAAAATTGCGTCGCGATTTGAGTTCTTTCTTTGTGGTCTCGCTTACAGACGTAACCGGCCACGCGTAGAGTCGCGCACGCGCTCGGAGCATCGGCCGAACCGACAAATCGTATTTGCCTTCGGCATGGCAAATATCAGCGTGACGGTAAATATCCGTTAATCGAAACGCGCCAAGCAAACAGTAAACAATCGCTGATACGACGAGCGAGACGGGGATGCCGGCGTGTGTATTAATATAAGAGAAAGAAAGAAGAAGAATCTAAAATTCTTCGTGTTCGTCCGTAAGAGAACTTCGACTTTCGAACAATCGAAAGTTGGAACCGAAAGAGTTTCCTCGTTTCATCCAGTGCCTAATATGACAGGCGTTAAAAACATTCGTGAGAGAGAGAGAGAGAGAGAGAGAGAGAGAGAGAGAAAGAGAGAGAGAGAGAGAAAATACACGTGGAACGTACGACCGGCGTGCTTCGTTTCACGAGTCATTTGTTCGAGAAGGAGTGGGAGTGCTTTGTATGCCACAGGATTCGCATAATGTGCGTGTGGCAGGTTGCCGTTTAGGCGAATGACCCTATTTACCCATCTGCCGTGGTAGAAGCTGAGAGTCATCTCCGGTCTATCGTAAATGAAAAAGAAGGAGAGAGAGAGAGAGAGAGAGAGACGGAGAGAGAGAATGAAAAAAAAGATACGTCGAAGAGAAGTGGAAGGAAAATGGAAAGGACGAGTAGTTGATAGAGAGGGAGAAGAGAGAAAAAAATGCATCCACGACGGGGTAGTTAACTTGATTAATCGCATATTTATGTATCAGGCCACTTTACCGAACCGGTAGCTTTCTTCTTAAGCTCGGCTACGGTTACCTCCGGTCTCCTCTTAGCCCGGCCCTCTTCCATGCTACTCCAAAGGGAGCTGTGCCCCGCCTCGTTTTAACGTTGAAATAATGCAGGCGAAATAAGGTCGACTAAAATGTTTAGAGAACTAAGCGCGGCGCCGTGCCTTAAATCACCGCCCGACGACGTCGACTGTCTCCCCTTTCCTTTTCTTTTCTCTTTTTCTTTCCTAGACTTCCTTCTTGTATTGCACCCTCGACGTTCTCTCTTTCTCTCTCTCTCTCTCTCTCTCTCTCTTTCTTTCTTTCTTTCTATTTCTCTCTTCCCTTCCCTTACACCGTTTTTCATCTTTACTTTCTCTAACCATTTTTCTCTTCTTTACTTTTCTCTCTCTCTCTCTCTCTCTCTCTCTCTCTCATATATATGTATATATATGCATGTATATGTATACGTATATATGTGTGTTTGTGTATATATCTACCTACCTACGTCCATCTCATACCACTTTGACTTTCCTCGCGACGAAAGCTCCGAACTTTAAAAAGCTGCGCGGAGTCTGGTACACGTTGCTATCTCTCTTTCTCTCTTTACCTCGTTTCCTCTTCCGTGAGGAATTAGCGGCCGGATTCGAAAATTAATTAAGGTCCTTTAGCGACGGAGTTTCGCAACGGAACCATACCGTCAACGGACTTTTCGTCGTCATCGACTGGATCGAGATTTTATTTCCTGTCGTTTCCATCTGAAACTTTTCAAGAGTACTTCTCTCTCTCTCTCTCTCTCTCGCTTTCGCTCTCGCTCTCGCTCTATATCAAAAAGAGCTAAATTTATCATCTCAATGAAACACTTTTGAAATGAAAATTTCCAAAAATAACGAAATAGATGTACATACATATATCATCGTACTAAGTAGGAATCGTCGAGTTTTAAATATTTAGCTACATCGCGTTAGTGTTTATATCCTTTGCTCATATATCACAAATGAGGCTTGCACGTATAACGAGGTTTACCGTAATTTTGGTACTGTAGATGAAAGGACAGAGATAGGACGTAAAGTCGTAAAAGGATAACTGCGGAGGAGAACGGCGTATAACGGTCGTGTTGCCTGCAATATTTAACAATAAGACATTACGGCAAAACGTTGCTTCTTGCTTAACTTCATGACTCCCTTCACGAGCCAATAAAAGCGCGTGTCGCTTCAATGTTTCTAACGGCCACGAAAAGCGTTCATTCGCTTCGTCGTCCTCTTTTGATATAACGACTTTCGAAATTCTTTAATGATTCCGTTCAGAGCGATAATTCAACTTTCGGATTTTAGAAAAGTTACGTCTCAGTACTTTGATACGTTGCTCGTGAAAATTTTTTACTTTCATTTATGGTCAAAGATTTTTTTTAATAACTTCGTTGACGATCGTTTCTTCTAATATAGTATCAAAATTGTATTCTAGTGAATGTTGTACTTAATTAATTAAATTCTGAGTACTTGATCGTTCTCATTTAAGTTGAAAAGTAACACGATTACAAAGTAATAAGCATTTCAATCCTCGACGTTTTTGCCATTATTTGATATGAAAGTCGAAATCATCTTGGTTTATAGAATTTCTCGAATGCCCTTCGAAAAAGGGATTCCACGGGAGATTACGAAGACACTTCCGAGACACGCGGAATCATCGTGCTGCTTCCCGAAGCTTTCGAGAATATCCGCGGAAAAGAGATTCCACGGGGGAGTAGGAAGATGAAAGTAGTAGATTGCAGTGTGCGGCACGCGTCGCTTAGCGTGGATTCCGGGACAGACGAAGAAAGAAGAGAGCAAGGTCGGATAGCAAAGGAATCGTTTAGGATTCCACACGGTATCCTTCTTCTTCGCTCTTCTTCTTTCTTCCATTTGATCGAAGGAAACACTTTTGTCACAGCTCGACGGATTTGCAGACAACTATTCAACTTTAATATTCTATTATTTTAGTTTTTCTTTTCCTCATATTTATTGAAACTTTATTCGTGCATTATAACATTTCCAAAAAAATGAACATTTTATTTTTCTTTCTTTAAACAAACTTGATCCTTAGATCTCATTAAAATATTTTCTATATTTGTATGTAACTACAAATGTATTTTTCCAAATCCAAAATCATTTCTCGATCACAATACGGAAGTATCGTGAATCGATTCGTTCTCGGATTTGCGAGGGTAAAACTCTTGCGCCTATTTTCGGCATTGTGCCCGAAAGTACCTACACGTTTTCCTACGCGAAACCATCTGATTTTGAAGTCGAATGGATATAAAGCAAGCACCTACCTGCACTTGACGGATACACCATGTCTCGCGACGTAATTTTCGCATATGCGCTTGAGATGCACTCAAGCCGACAGTCAACCTCTAGCTATCTAGAGTCGTCGAGCTTTCGCTTACGAATCGCGAGCTCGCGGTACGAATAAAAATGCCACTCGCGTCGTTGTCATTCCTTAAGCACTATCCTTCACAAAATAATTTATTAAATTTTGCCTTTCTCGTATGCAACTATTATCTAGTAACTTTCCATGGAAGTAAGGCTTCGAAGAAGAAACGACATCTCTTCCTTGATCCTCTCGTCCTTTCGTTTAACTTCGTAAAAATATCTAATTTAAATGCAGCTATGTAGAGGACACTCATAAAAAAAAGAGGGAGAAAGAGATAGAGAGAGAAAAAGAGAGAGAGAGAGAGAGAAAGGACAAGAAGGCACGTCGCATAAATCTACATTTTACTTGTAAATCGTCGTTGAATATAAACGACTGCATCTGAATATTACTTCGTTGAAACTAACTCGTCGACAAAGTGGCTTCCCGATAGCTACACCTCGGGAAATCACTTTTAATGATTTTTCCAAATGTTCCCAGGAGCTTCCAATGGCTCTCGTAACTTCGACGCTAGATAGGTATAAATACGATACATGGATGTATAATGTGGAACAGTATCGGTACAATAATTCAAAGGTTTCGATTGGCGATGGTTCTGTGCATTAACGTTCCGATGCATGGCCATCCGCTTAAAAAATGATCGATTGCATTAAGAGATTTCTGGTTTAACTAACAAATATTTCAGCTTTATTGCGAGCGGGCCTGTTTATCCGTAAAATGGTGGGCTGCATGTGTAATGCATTGTTTGCGTAGTTGGAATATCGCCATGCACGAAATTTTGGCATGGTATATTTTATGCATTAGAAAAGTTACCGCGTATCGTGAGAACGGCGTACGCTAGCGTTACGGATTATCAATGCGCAAGTATAAAATGGTCGTTATTGGCAAAATTATTGATTACTGTTTCTCTCTCTCTCTCTCTCTTTCCCTCTCTCTCTCTCTGTCTCTCTCTCTCTCCCTCCCTCTCTCTCTCTCTCTCTCTCTCTCTATATATATATATATATATATATATATATATATATATATATATGTTTCGCTCTCTCTCTCGATGTGCTTAATTATCATCTTACAGTTCACATAAATTTCATCGTATATATATTACATTCGATTGAATAATGCACTCATCCACCCTTTTCCTATGTATTCTAATTAAAAATAAATCCAAGCTAGCGTAACCGTTAAGTACCGTCTAACCGACGATTGCATTAAAACAAATTATTTAAGTTATAGCAATTCCGTGGCTTTCCGACGGCTAATATTCGGATAATGGAACGAGGTGCCTTCTCGTTTCGAATCGAAGTAGAAAAGGGGAGGAAAGACGCTATGGAAAGAGAAGATGGTGAAGCTACGGTAATATGACTAAATCGAAAGAGAGTGTGATCTCCCTCACAATGAAGGATGACAATTGATAAAAAAGAATGAAATAATCGGAGAATAAATTCACGACATAACAATTTGCAAAGGGACAATAAAGACAATTGTATTAAAGAAATTATATCAAACGATACCTTAGGAGAAATTTATTAAGGATTACGAATGAAAACTACAAAAGCTTCGAAGTAGAAAATGCAATATACTCATTTAAGAAATAACAATGAACAGGAAGGAAAAGAAAAGACAAAGAAGAGAGAAATACAAGAGTGATCTCTCTTTTTATCTCTCTCAGTGGCGCCTCTATGGATACAATTCGCCGAATCGCTCTTCCGTTGTCGTGTGAAAGAGTGAGAAAGAGAGATAGAGATAGAGATAGTACGAGGAAGAAAGACGAAGGAAGCCGAGAAGCTCTAGTAGGTATACTTGACTTAATTTTCATTCAGGGCATTCCGCAACGGCAGGAATTTCGAGCCATTAAGCACTCGCTATCTTTCGCCCTCCCCCTCGGTGCCTTACTTCCACCCTCTTCGCTTCGACGTTCGCCGTGCGTAACGCAAAGGGTGCGCCTATAACCGCGGACTACGTGGTAGTTAGACTATACCAAGCTCGCGCAAGACTTCCTCCTTCAAAGACTCCCCCGTTCCGACACCCACCCCCCAAGTCCTACCTACTACCTTGGCACCCCCATCTCGTGTCAGAATTATTCTGTATAATTATATTCGTTTCGGAATGACACCCTCGGGGCTCGAAATTGAAATTGAGCTCTCTTGGCATCGCTACGAGGATAGAGAGAGAGAGAGAGAGAGAGAGAGAGAGAGGGAGAGAGAGAGAGAGAGAGAGAAACGAAGAGATCTTGCAGAAAGGAAGGAAGACGAAGACGAAGAGAAACTCCTCTCTTGCATTTCTCTCTCGACGAAAACGACAACGACAACGAGTACGGTTTTCCATAGCCACGAGCTAAAGCTTCGTTCTTTGCCCTTAGCTCCTGTTTTTCCGCTTGCCCTATCCCCAAATCCGCACGTCTTAATCTTCCCTGGAATTTCGGTACCCACCCTCCGGCTATGCAAAGGACTTTCTCGTAAGGAATCAGACGCAACCTCGTCCGAGTTCTTCACATTCTAGATACTTATTTAGAAATTAGATTATCACCGATGAATCCTTGTTTCAATGCTTCTTCCTTTATCGATAATTTCATGAATCTCGTTCTACGTGTTCTACGCCACGTTCGAGAATATTCAATGCTACGAATTTGGCAATGTATTTTATTTCGTCGGAACTAAGTGACTCGCAACAGATAATTTATACGTTCTCCCATCGTTCGTTCAATGAGAAGTAGATGTCAAATATTTTGAAATAGAAGGAAAGAGAGAAAGAGAATGATTAGAAAAAAATGGCTTGTAAAAAGTAACAGGTACCTATATTTGTGGATAGAAAAATAGCTGAAAGTAGGAAAGCAAGGGTTGTGGCCTGATTCAAGATCGTAGCTTTTGAAATATATCGAAGGTTCTAGCAGACTCCAGGTATCTTTTATTTTGAAAGTACGTCTATTTGAGTGGTCAGTGAACCATTTACTCAGCGTTTCAGAAAGATCTCCTGCTAGAGAAAACAACGTGTACTCCTTGCTCAAAGGCTTTGCAAACTTTTTCCTATACCACTTCTTTGTTTTCTTTTTTCCTCCTCTCTTTCTTTCTTCCTCTTTCTCTATCTTTTTCTCAGTGGATTTCCTTTCAGTTTGTTTAGCTGCCTTCGTTTCTTGCACACCCAAGTACCTTTACTACACTTTACCTCCCAATTATTTAAGGCAGTTCGTAGGTTTGTGTTACGAAGCAACGATCGTCCATTCGAAGAAGCTCCCAAAGAAAACCGATAACGGCTAAGTGCGTATCCTTGTTAAAACTACGTGCCAGCAAAGCTTCGAGTCCCACTGATTAAGATTACGAAATAATTTTTACGACTTCTAAATATATCTACTTTTCTTTGTAAAGAGAGCGAAAAAAGTTAAAGAGACGAAGATAAACCTTGAATAAATCTAGTTCGATGATTAAAATAGCTTTCAAATCAACGACGTCAGAATGATCAGCAGAAATTAGCATAGGCAATTTGTGTCTGACTATAAATAACGTGTTCAGCATTATAATTTATGCGCAACGCGATGCCACCTATCTGCGCCCACGCCAATCGTATTTGTAGGTAGAAAGAGATGAATAGTCGCTTTAACTCGTTGATTAAGAACAACGAAACCATTTACAGAGATTCGAATATTTTTATTGTTTTCTCCATAATCCTCACTGAAACGAATTTATCAATAAATAGTGTACACGAGATTTCCAGCAATAGTAGGTACTTTAACGATGTCAGTAATTAAACGATCATACGTCGCGAATGCAAATGGAATCATTTTACAATGATACATTTTGTTCGAGTTACGTGTATACGATGAATTCGCGATACACGAGCGTATAATCGACGGTCAGCCGATAATGCTACCACATTTCCCGGTGAACGATATTCAACATTTTATGCGATCAGAATAAATAGTTTATGGAGCGTTCTATTCATTTTACAGAATACCATTTTCTATGTATGTATCAAAGTAGATAGATGTAACGTTAAACGACGCTCTCGTGACTTGAAAATCGATAATATATGAAAACCGCCCATATAATCTATAAAATTCCAATCGTTTACAGGGTATAAAAAAATTAGAAAAGTTGCAAAATCTTCGTACATGAAATAACCCTATCCTCTTATCGAGCACATCGCCACGATATTATTAATATCAGTCGAGGTTTGTGTATCGGTGAACCATCATAATAATTACGTAATAATCGATACGATGAGCCAAATGAGAAGGAGGAAGAGGAGAAATAACGGAATAAAATTTCGTAGGGTGCACGGATTGCAAAGATTCGGATAGTTGTAAAATTGTACGGACGTCTCTCTCTCTCTCTCTCTCTCTCTCTCTCTCTCTTTCTCTCGTTGATTTGCGTTTACGCGCAATCGATGCGTTTTTGCCGCTCTGCGTCGCAACGGATTTGTGTGCGGTCGTTACCGCATAGGTACGTGTCCCGTACCTACATGCAAAGAAAGGCATATATTCCTGCCGTGTCGTTCGAGTTAGAGAGAGAAAGAGAGAGAGAATGTGAAAAAGGGGTGAGTTAGGGGAAAGTAGAAGCGAACGAGAGAGAAAGAGAGAGAGAGAAAGGGAAACAGACAGAGGAAGAGAAGGCGAGTCCTCCGTCACGTACGAGTGGGATAGGTCCGTACGATATGCAGCCATTTGCATACATATAGGGTCATTATAAATATACCGACTCCCTACAGCCTGTCTCTCCATCGTCCAGCCCATCAGAAGCAGAGCCGCTCGCAAACTGTCCAATGGTTCCGCTTATCCGTTATTGTGCCACCATCGTCGCCGCCGCACCATCGGTATCTACGTTTTTACGAACGTTATGAACGAAAAGGATTTTTGAAATCTCATGGTTAAAGAAAAAGATCGAGGATCGTGTAAAACACACAATAAATCACCATAAGTTTTTCCCCAATTTCATTCACGTTATCTACTAATATATGATGCTTGAAATTAAATTCACCGCTGACAATTTTACTGATTTGGTAAGTGTATCGTGTATAAAAAAAAAATGTTTGGATAGATAGAAAAGCATGGTAAAATGAAGGATTTTAAGTTAGTAGACGATCGGGAAGAAGAAATTCGAAGATATGTTTCTTCGCGGAAGAGTCAAGAAGACTTCGCCGTAGTTCCGACAAGCGCACGTAACGATGCCGAACGATTCGAGTGACACGTGAAAAGTCCTAATGGCGCGTCTATTTTTCACGTAACATCGTGGACTCGAGGGGGATAGAAAAATGCGAGTGAACGAGTGAACGAAAAGGCACACACAACTAAAAATGCTGTGACGCCGTCCTGTGACTGTAATCTTCCAACTACCGGCGTTATATAATGTGAGCCTATGGTGCATCCTATTAACATATTTCCCGAGCACCACCGAGTAGTAAACTCTTTTTCACGTGTACGAGAGCACGAAACGGTGCTATAAATGGTACGTTGATGGGTTTGCACGAGCGTCAACGCGAGACGCGAGTTGGAGTTAGGGGTAGGTAACGCATTACAAATGCTAATGGGAAGTGCATAGTAGATGTTCCGCATAGAATACATTACCGTCTCGCTCCTCAGTCATTAGCCGAGAAAGTACGAAACCCTAGGGCGTGAAATGTAACTGAAGAAGTGTCCGCGTATATAAAAAAAAAATCATTGCGAATGATTGAAAAGTTCCGTGAGATGAATCTGTTATGTCAGATCTGAAAGATCTTACATTGTTTACACGATTCTCGTTGACGATTCTGATATATTCGTCGGTGCTCGACGCTAAAACGATGGCCCAATTAGAGATACGAAGCTTTCTTCAATGTCGACGACCGCGAACAATTTTTAATTAGGAGCCACGACAAAGTGGGAAGAAATAACGGGCACCGATCGATCCCTCGTCACCGAAACCACAGACCACCGCTGCCCGTTTCAATGCCCTCCTAGTCAACCAACAAACTCGACGAGGGAAAAATTAACTCGTAACCTGGGTGAGGGTAAAAAGGCTAAAGAAGAGAAAACGTAAAGGAGATGCTAGGTGCGAGGTATGCTTGCTCATGAAAACACTGAAATAAAATACATGAGTTTAATATCCTCTCTGATATAATAATAAAAAAAAAAAAACTAAGGAAAAGAAGAAAAAAGATTTCAAGGGAACGTATTTTAAAGAGGGTAAAAAAGTGGAGAAAATAAAAAGGTGGGAGCAAGCAAGAAGGTGTAGAGGAAGGAGAAGTGTAGAGGTGGTAGGGCATTTACCTACGTCTTTTTTCATAAGTTCTTTAGAATCCAGACTGCCAAGAAGTTCTTCGTATAGTTATTTCCAAGAAGGAAGCATAGAATATTGCGCTTATTATTTCCTCGAGTGCGTGTTCGTGCGCACTCATGTATATATATATGATGTATATATGTAAACGCATATAAACGTACACATTTTTGAATACTTTGAGCAAAATTGTAAGTCGTAAATGTTCACTATTCTCCTTGCATGTAGGACACGTAACAATACGTATGCAAATGCTTAATATATTACGTTCGTAGTATCCCAAGGAAGTGTCGCCAAAAGTTTCCGACATAGTCTGAAAGATTGCAGCAATTCGACGAGCGATCTTCTATTTTGTGAAAAGCTGTTAGTTACGCACATTAAAATCGATGAAGTCGAGTCTAATGAAAATGACGGTATTAAACATATATTAAATTAGATAACGAAAGGCTTGTCTGATATCAATAAAATAATATCAAATATATCAATGTTGTATCGTTGAGCTCAAATTTTTTTAATTGCAAAAAGGTGAAAATATACCGTCATTTTTTAATTAATCCCATTACAATATCATGAAGCACGCTGAAGTAGTACAAGCTGCATAATCGCTCGTAATTATTTCATTCTTAATAGCCCCTTTAAATGGACGTACCGCATTATGCTTCCCCATTCTACGAGGAACTTTGCTGTTACTCTCTCCCGAATATATCATTCCCAGAAGCAAAACGGCGAGACTCGTTGATACGCTTTTTATCGATTCCCTTGACAAAGAGATCCTTTGCTAAGTTTGTCTATCCATACGAGAAATTATTGATAACGAAGGAAACGAAAAGAAATATAAATAGAGAAAAAGAAAGAGATCGAAAGAAGAAGAGTATCGAGACTAAACTCATGAGTAGACGCTTCGCGCGCCCTCGGTTTCTCTCTCGGGATCGTCCGACCTACCCTCTCTTCGAGCGCTTCGAGCGAGAAACGAAGGAACGAGAGGCAGACCACCCCTCTCAGCCGCCCTCTCTACCGCCCACCAGCCCCACCATCCGACAGACCACCCCTCCAGTTACCACCACCTCTTCTCTTGCCGGCGTCGTCGCTGCTGCCACCACCACCACCACCACCATCGTCACCGCCACCGCCACCACCGCCGCGATACATTGCGATACACGGTTCTTGTCTCCACGCTGCCTACCTACGTGCAGGACACGGCGCTCCAAGTCCACAAGCCCGCTAGCAGACACACTATTAGGACACCTAGACACACCGTCACCTTTCTATACCTCTTTTCTCGTCCATACACCTACCTATCGTCCACCCTTTTTAATATCCACCGTCGACACGACCCTCCTCACTTCTCATCGAGACCGTTCGACCCTGATACCAACCCCCAACCAGTACCACTACTACTACCACGATACAACCGCCACCACTACCATCACCAGCGCTACTACTACTACTACTATTACTACTACTACCACCACCACTACCACCACCACCATCACTACTACTACCATCAAAACACACCGGTACAAAGTAGCAACGCGAGCCGTAAACACAACAACACTCTTCGAAGACGCACGCGTACAAACAAGCTACTGTCTACCGAAGAAACCGATTCCCTCCTTTTCGCGCTTCTTCAAACCTCGGACCTTTCGTCGCGTCTTTTACCTCGCTAAAGTGATTAATCGTACGTGCTTCGTTCAATTTCATTGCTGCTGTTAATAATAACAGTAATCAACGCCAAGACGAAGAACATCGAGAGTTATTCAGTGAATATTATTCAGTGTTCCTCGTTGATTGTGTTACTGTGACGTCTACGTGAAAGTAAACACGTGATAGAAATCAAACCGATTAACCGTTCAGTGAATCTTTGCAATAGGACCAGTGCATCTCTTTTCATTTTTTCTTTTCCGTCGCAACTTGAAATCTTTTGGATTCGACTTTACGTTTTTTTTTTTTTTCATTATCAGTGTCAATCTCTTACTTCAGTGCCTTAACAAATCAATTCGTTTTGTCCTTGAAACAGATAAAATTGTCAAAATTGTAGGAAAGAAGAGTTTTCAAACGTCAAACTTGTCCGACGGAATTCATCTCTTCCATTGGACTCACCTTGTCATGTACGCAAAAATATAAAAACGAAATCGTGAAATAAGCTGTCGAATCATAAAATAGGGGTACATGAGGAATGAGCTGGAACAATAACAGCGTGATTCGATCGACGAGTTAATCGGTCTTCAGGGGTTTCCAAGTGATCCCTAGCACGCGTCCAATTATTCTTCAAGCTTGTCGAAAGTGTCGGCAGCTAAGTAGTATACATTGAAATAAATCGGACACGGAGAAGGAAATAAAGCCGTTTCGATATTCGCTTGAACGATTAGAGTTTTTTTCGAGGAAGGGAAGGGAAATAAAAAGTAGAAGAAAAAGAAGAAGAGAATTCGTCGGACGATCGTAGCGGAAGAAAGTGGAGGGAAGTGGAAGAGGATAAATATTCCGGTGAATAGTCTAACTGAAGGTAGTGCTTGCCACGTGAAACTGGTCGCTATTTCGCCGGGCTAGACGAGCGGCAAAAGCTCGAAACCCCCTGGTTTCCCGCGCACAGTACGAGCGAAGCACACACAACTACCCCGACCAACCAACCGACGAGCCGAGCCGCCGCCACCAACCCCTACACACAACAACCCAACGAAGCATCCCCCACTCTGAATCGCACAACAGCCTGAGCGGAAGTGCTAGTCAGTCGGCGAGCGACCTTCCAACATTACGGGTTAGGTTCCCTCTTTTTCCGCCCGTCGTGTCTTCGTCCTCGTTTGTCTGAACGCGGGGACAAGCTTCGTTGCGGTTCGCGTCAACGTGAAAGGGAGAACGGAGATAGTAAGAGAAAGAGAGAAAGAGAGAAAGAGAGAAAGAGAGAGAGAGAGAGAGAGAGGGAGGGAAAGAGAGAGAGAGAGAGAGAGGGCGATCACGCGAGAAGATACGTGCCATCTCGAGGAGGAGAGATTACGGGGGGTTGCCGTCGCTTCATTCATTTTCTATAATAAATCGTCAACCTGACGATTACTCTCAACGACATCCGCCGCAACCGCATTTGATACGTCCGTAGAAAATCAGGAAAGAAGAGAATACGAAGTGGAAAGTAGTATAACGAGTAAAGGGAAAGGAAAATATATAGGATAATGTCATTTTAACCGGATCCCTCGTTTCGTTCGTCGAAAAAAAAAAATCAATGCGATATTTCTCACGATCGATCAGCTAGCAATTAAAGTGTATTTCTACTACTATTATCGATCATCATCGATCCTTCCTCGTACACGCCTACCGGTATATCGAAGTACAACGAATAGCGATCGTCTACGATTTATTATTTTCTTTAGGAACGCGTGTGTTACATCTCTGTGCGAATATAAACGATAGACCTAGAGATCTTTGGTTAATTGTGATACGACACATTTGCATACCGAGAATACATCGTCGAAGAGCCACCTGTTCGCGAGAGTGAAATCGACGATCGACGAGAATTCCGAGAGAGGAAGATCATTACGCGCGATAGCCGATTGAAATGGTGCGAGGATAAAAAAGTGCCGCTATTGTGAACGGGAAGGGAGGATCGCGATAAATCGTTGTTGTGTACTTGTTGAAACGCTCGAGCACGTTACTTTTCCTTTAATACTCCGATAACTGTTTCCTATTCGAAACTCGTGTTGGCGGTATAGTTGAAGAAAGTTTTCCACGGTAGAGAGAAGTCGTAGCCCTAGCAAGAGAAAGATCGTAAACGCGTTCGCGAAGAGGACGTTCTTCGTACTCGCGAAGTTTCCGTTCGCCGACGCTTCTCACACTGCCTCTTCCGGAGATTGCGATCGGAAGTTACCCCAGCTCGACCACGTGGTTATGAGTAAGCATCAGAGGCGCCGTGACTTCTCCCGGTGAACGCACACGCTTAGCTGCTCGTCTACATTTCCGCTCAGCCGAACAACGACGACGACGGCTATAATACCTTTGCTACTTTTCGATATCGATACGCTTGAAATTCGTCGGATCACTTTTATCGCGATTAACAAATTTGTGCACGACTATTGGTCGTCGAGCTCGATTCTTCGCGGATTTAATTGACGCGTCGAAAGGTATCCGAAAGATTCGATTTTGTCGAAGCTGGAAATAAGTAAAAAGTTTCATTAATAGTGAAATAAACGTAAAGAAATCGCGCGTAAGCGATCGAAGGTGATCGAGTTGGGAAGAAAAGAAAGTAGCAAGATCCCAGCCGCGGGGGATCCCGAAAGGAAGGAGGGTCCAGCTGAGGTGGTCCAGTCCGGCTCAACGATCGGTGTCAGGAGGCCGAATCAGTCAGGCAATTCAGGAGGGTGGGTGCAGTGGTGCAGTGGTTGCAGGAGGGCCAGCGAGGTTGGGGTGGCCTCGTCTACAGGCGCGTTGGCACCGAGCACACCGGGCCCCGGGGCTGCGGTGGTGGGCTGCCTGCTTGGGGTGTACCCGTGTTCTCCCTCCTCCACGGGGCCCAGGGGGCCCCTAACTCATCACCACCTTCAGGCTATCCCGGCACCACAACAAACGATCGGCTGCCGTGCCTGTTGCTGTGCGCATACCAATCACCAACCTCCTTCGGTCCAGCTTACTAGCCAACGGGGCGGCCTATCGCTGAGGGTAGCGAGGGTGGCGTCCACCACCTCCGTCCGAGCCGCCCCCTACGCCCACCCCCAGCACCAAGGGCTGGGGCAGGAGTGCAGGTAATGATAAATCGCTAAGATACATTCCTATCTTCACTTCGATACCTATATATATTATTACTACCCTACTACTATCATCACCAAATACTACTACTACTACTACTACTACTACTACTACTTCTACTACTACCATTGTAGTCACTACCACTACTTCTACCACCACATCCGTTACCACTCTCTTCGTCATCATTCTCGTCCTCGACGGTGATCGATAAGATAAAATCCCAATAAAAAATAATAACCAAACAAAAAAGGCAATAATACATAGTAGCACGTCGCAAAAGTAAGAGTAAATATAAAAGTAAAAGTAAAAGTTACAAATCAAAAATAACAAAAAAAAAAGTAATAAAAAAAACCACAACAACAAAACAAACACGATCGATGGACTAAAAGAGCTATCCAAAACCAAAAACGCACGAAAAAGGTGTAGGGAGGAGACGGGGGCATTGGGTGGAGGTGGTGCGCACATCCTCGGCAGCCCGATGCTGTTCGTCCCGTTCACGGTGCCCACTTTCCCTGCGACGCACCATCAGACGACTCATCCTGCGCATCAGACGCATCATCAACAGCTGCAGGCCACCAGCCAGAATCCGGTGCAGCAGCCGCAGCAGCTCAACCAGCTGAATCAGCTGAGTCACCTGAATCACCAGGGCATCGTGCCGGCAACAACCAATCAACCAACTGTACACAGCACCAGCTGTTCGCCGCAGCAACAAGCGACTACACCGAACAAGGTAAAGAGACTGCACAACCGCTAGCGTCCTCGCTCGACAACTACCAACTTTCGCTCACCGCGTGCTTTTCTCTCGAGCGGACCCTTAAAAAAAAAAAGATTTTACAGCAAGTAGGTATGTCATTGACGTAGGTAATTGATCAGCTTAGATTATAGATGCCTAAGTAATCTTACATGCCGGATGTTACCTGGAACACAAGGTAGATCGTTGTACGAAACACGTCCATTCACAAATGCTGTGCTCGGTAGAATGCTCCTCAATCCTGAAACACGTTTTATCCATCCCATGAAGTATTCGTCTGTCGTGTGCGTTTTGCTTTGTACCGAATGTTGCCGTATAAAGTAGGTACACATATTTCCTTTGCTACTTACCTATAGTATTTGTATAGTTGGCTCGTATGTTAAGTTAAAGCGGTGATGCGTGTATGACTATGAATGTATGTATGTATGGATTGTATGTATGCATTATATGTATGTATTGTATGTATGTATATATGTATGTATATATGTATGTATGTATATATGTATGTATGTATGTATGTATTTTAAATACCCGTACCAACGAAGGAAGTTATCGAATATTTCGTTCGAATAAGGACCGAGACAATTTTATGCACTTACCGGCTATGTTTGGTTTCCTCGATCGGTCACTGTCATCGACAGTGATTATAAAAATATCACAAGAACTTTAACAACTCATAGATCATTCATCATCGAGATAACGAAATATTGCTTTGCATCGCCGATGATTACGCATCACCGATTGCCTTTCGTTGCTTTAATTAGTAATGGAAAGAAATGAAATAAGACAATGCGTCGAATGTAATTTTATCGATTCAACAATTTTGTTATATCTAACGACAAGCATATCCTTACGCCACATTCGTTGGAATCACTTTTAGTTTCTTACGGAGAAAAGTCGATATTTTGCTAGGATCGTTTCATAGGAATATTACGAGCATAGTGTATCGACGATAACATCGATCCTGATGTAATACGTACTCGAGTATAATCGATACTCATTGCTACGTACATAGGTACATTGTCGTGTAGCGTATCGCAAAAGGAACACGAGCAATCGGTATCGATTGTAAGTCCGACTAAAGCACTATAGCGATATATTTCTTTCTTCGATATTTTTCGTTTTTACCAAAGAGTGCAGCCGGCGGCAGCCACGAACATCGAAAGAGTTCTTGCTTACCGGTATCGGATCGTTTCCTTCATATTTCTCGCTCGTAGCTCCACGTAGCGTGGCGCGCTTTTATTATCCTGGCGTGGATTCAAGTCAATTTTCTTTAGCGAGCCATAACTCGCCTTTCGTATCCTTTCGAAGAGAGCTTTCGTTGCGATGACAACGTTTGCCGTAGCGCGTGGTGACGGGGTTGGCAGCGAGAATGCGACTTAATTTCTCGAATCCTGGCACCTCACGTTGGTAGTCCGCGTTACCCTTTTCCGGGCTAACTCTTCCAGCCCGTTTTGCGTCGATCTCAACTCCTTCCCCACTCCTTGTATCATTCAGTAAGAACGTCCTTACAAGGGACCAGTTCGACTTTTGGCGCCTGTTTGAGTATCCGACGAAAAGACGCATAGTCTTGTCACGCGAGTTATCAATTATCTGGATGCTCGCTACAGAAAACTAGGTATACCCAAAAATGGACTGTTCATCGGTTCAACATAAAGATGCTCGCTTACTTGAGAAAACGGTAAGAATAATAATAATTCCTTCGACGTGTACGCGGAAATAAAAATCGTTCTTTTAAGAAAGATAGAAGATAATATTGCTCGATGTAATGTTCAACATCGCGATTCGCTGATCATCTTCTCGGTAGGAAATGGGGTATTTTTAAATTAGCAGGGAAACGCGTACGAGTTTTACAAAGAGATCCAACTTCCCGAATAGGATCCCACTCTAAGGGAAATCGAAGAAGGAAGAAGAAGAAGAAGAAGAAGAAGAAGAAGAAGAAGAAGGGATGGAAAAGGAGAAGGGGAGAAATAGCAGAATTTCTAAAGCGGAGGGAAATAGCTGGCGCGCGTTGGGAGGAGAGAACGAGTAGAGAAGGAGCGGGAAGACTTTGAGAGTTGTTCGCGTAACTTTATTAATTAAAGGCCGTTAGTCCTTGTTGCTCGATACACCTTATATACCTGCCACGGTCGTGGCTCTCTTGTGCAAAGAAGATGAGATCCCTCATCCCAGTACGTACACCAGCCCCTGTTTCTTGGTGCCTCTATATCGATTCTTCTTCGGGTATCGATCATCGTCTCTGTCCATCGTAAATTCCGATGGATCATACTATAATTTAATAAGATACTATTACACCTTCGGAGAGTCGAATGAATCTTGCATGATGTCGTTGTCTTTCCTTCGCTTCGTTTTTCATTTATCCCGTTTTTCTTCGAACTCTCTCAAAACGAATAACGAACAAAACTCAAATAAATTTACATTGATAATTAACAGAAAAAGATCATTTATAATTACGATATTATCGTAGAGAACATTAAGACGTTGAGAAACCTTTATGTTCTGTCATAAATTTCATTCGACCTCGAAAAAGTTAATTTTTTTCATTATGTCTTTCTAGGTATTTTTCATTACCAACCTTCGACACGATTCTCATACATTCATCAGCTGTGATATCAGAGCTTTGCCGATCCAATCATGTTACTCCTTACACGATATTCGATTTCGTAGATTGTTCTTCTTCTTCTAGATTTTCTTCGATCTTTATATATATGTCAAAAATACTCTTTGCTTCTGAGAAATATTCTTTCAAACGATGGTCTCGAGAGAAAGAACGAAGAGTCTCGTGCCATGTCGTTGGAAAAAAATTAGCTGGTCAAAAGGGAAAAAAGAAAACGAGCGAAGGAACTCATTATGAAAGTAGCAGAGGGTGTAAGGGTAAAGGTAGATCGAGGGGGGAGGGTGGGGGTGTTGAGTAAAGCCGACAAGAGAGGGATGGGAACGTGTAACCGTTTTGAAGGAAAAGGGACGCGAAGGTTGCTCCTACCAACGAAGGGATGACGAGAATGAGCGCGAACGCGAGCTGCTGCCTGTGATGGCTGCTTGATGCGCGCGCGCGCACGCGGCGAAGATCAAAGCGATGGAGATGATTTCATTACGACACGCCACTCGTCTACTCCGTTGAAATATCAAAAGAGTCGCGGCTCCATACAAGTATGGCAGTCGTTGCCACAGACGCCGCGCTGTAGGTTGCAGCATGCCGCCTCTAACTTTCAAGCACAATGCTTTTCTTCTTCGTTTTCCTCACGAATCAAATGAAGAAGGTCCGCTTGTTTTAAAAACGTCTTCATTTTGATCAAAACATAGAATATTAGATCGCTACGTATTGTTGAAAAAATAACGTTAACGTAATTATTTTTGTGAAGAATAGATGTACCTATTCTGTAAATAATATTTATGTTGTAAGAGATATAAATTTGCATGATTCTCTAATCGTCTTCATTGGAGTTACAAATCATCAAATGACGAGTCATTAATTTCTCTGACTTTGAAATGGAACAAGATAATCATCTCTTTCTCTCCTTATCGCGAGAATTTGAATCCAAACGTAATATCACCGAAACAACATCGATCGATTGTTTTTCATAGATTCCATTTAAAAGAATTATTTAAAAAATATATTCATACGTATACATACAATAGAAAAATTGATCGAGCTAGGCGCGAGGTAACTTACCATTTTTAAACTCGATTAACTTCCTTCAACCAGGCAGATTCGACGATTTTCCATAAGCGGAACGGTACCGCAACGCCGAGTTCGTGCTTTCCGGTTTTCATTTGGTTATCTTTCATCGGTGCTCCGTATCGTATTCGTTAACGGGGCGGAGGAGGATGGTAGAAAAAGGCACAGCTATAGAGAAGGGGTGGTAAAGGGATGTGAAAGGGGGATGGTTGGCGCGATGGTACTCCGCCGATACGGGGAAAGGCTCTCGCGTACGGCTGCACCGCAATTTCGCGGGATTTCAATAGCTTTCTGATATCCAAGCTCTCTCTCTCAGATCGATGTGCAACGTCGTTTAGAGTTTTCGCGCGGTCATGGGCACGCGTGCGCGTGATGCCGACCGATAAAAAGAGACAGAACGTGGAGAGCTGGAAAGAGAGAGAAAGAAAGAGTAAAAAAGGTGCAGAACGAGACGAAGTGGAGGGATGGGGATACACGGCGAACGGGCAGTAATTAAAACGAAATTCCTAAAAAGGAGCAGCAGCACGCTCGTAATGGATACAACGCGACGGTAACAGGAGAGGGTGAGGAGGAGTTTCTCGACGAAGAGAGATACGCACGAGAGACAGAGAGAGAGAGAGAGAGAGAGAGAGAGAGAGAGAATAAAGAAGTGGTGGGGAGGTTATCATAAAATTTTACAAATGAGCGTCCCGAAGCTCTCTCCCACGCGCTGGCTTACATAGAAGCCGGCGGGCCATGCAAAAATAAAAAAGTATATGGCAAAAGTAGAAGTAACAAAAAATGCCGAATAGCAGAGAGAGCTCCAGAGCGGCCTGGTCCCTCCCTTTTCGTTCTCGTTGCTACCCCTCGCAACCAACTCGCACCCCTGTTACCGTCGTGGTGCTCGCGAACCGCAGATACAAACAAACAGTGCTTCCTACACGAAAGGAAGAGAGAGAAGGAGAGAGAGAAGTAACAAATGCCGGACATTTACATTTAACAGCGAGGGGTTTCCGAGACTCACTCTCTCCCTTCTTTACTCGTAACATCCCTTTCGTTTTTTCTCTCGTCTTGCACCCTTTCGTTGCTCGCCATCGCTAACGAGAGGAACGAGCATGCTCCTGCACGTGCGATGGTACTCGCGTTACGTAGGTACTGTGGTACCTACGGTTAGTATGGTATACAGAGCTTCTCGGCACTTGCAAATTTTCCGCTTTTAAATGTTAATTTTGGCGTAATCGATGGCACTCTGTCCGTAGCGAGGGTGCTGGACGATACGGTTCCCAGGGAGAGGATAGCCGCCAATGCCCTTTGCCATTTGTTTCCGCCCACTCGCGGCAGCGGCCGCTTTGCAATGCGTTGTTCCACCCTTGTTCGGCATATTAAGTAGGATGCTCGATTACCCCCGTTCACTCTAGCCACTCGATTTTTTCTCCCTTTTATATATATATACATACACATCTTTTTTTTTGTTCTTTTTCTATCTTGCTACGTTCCCTATTTTTTCATTCGTCATAGACTAATTGAACTTTTCCGAAAAGTGAACCGATCAATTTCATGGAATAAATTGAAAGGAAAATTTTAATCCTCATAATTACTGATCAGTTGCCATTGAATCAATTAAAATATAGGATCGATCGTTAGTTCGATTCTATAATTTTATACTTTGATGGTGAACGATCGTAATCGTTATCGAGTATAAACAAGACTCAAAGCAGTGTGACGAAAGTCGACGGTTCTATGTTTACCGATCGATCTCTCTCTCTCTCTCTCTCTTTCTCTTGTGGACCATTAGTCCGTAAAGAATTCTTGCGGTTGGCCACGTCAATCCGTGCAAGCGATGCGCGCGATTGCTAATCGGATAATCGTCGTCAGTGAAAACATGACAGGAATCGGATATCTGCGAGTCGACTTCCGAAAGGGTTCGCCACGATACAGCTCGTTCATTCTCCCTCTCCCTCTCTCTCTGCGCGTCTACATTTTCATGGGAGGACGAGTGTCCAATTATTGTTAACCGTCCGATTGTCGTCCACCCCACATGAAAGTCGTACGATACGTCGATCCAAGGTAAACCGTGACATTCTGCTTAATATAATTAGTAAATATCGATTTTCGACAAGCTAAAATGCTGCTAAATGAAAGCAAAGAAGAAGAAGAAGAAGAAGAAGAAGAGAAGAAACGAGAGGATTGCTAAATGTTTTCTCTAATGTCATTAGACGATCTTAAAGTGCGGCTCTCCTTGGCTAACTCGCTACAACTACGTTTAAAACTTTTCCTTCCTCTTCCTCTTAGAGATCCGCTGTATCCCGAGAAAATAATACAGTTCGTAGTGATATTGATCTCTCCGACGCGATATCGTGCTTTCTTTATTATTCATGAAATTTTTCCGGAGCTTACGTTTCTCCTTATGAAATATATATACGAACGATATGCGACAAAGAATCCATCTTCGAGGAGCAACTAACTCGTCGATTTTCCCGAGAGAAAAGACACGAGACAAGAAACTCATATTAGAACGTTTTCTCGGGTCGCTAGAAATTCAAATGCCTCGGTGGCTTGTAACTCGGCAATATTCAGTAGAATGAACGTGCGATTACTTTTCGTCCGTCTCGTTTGCCTTGCGAACGTATCCTGTAACGTGCGTTCAAAATTTCAATGCCGGGTGGTGCGAGAACAAAACACGCTGGAGACTGAAAGA